>NC_134487.1:33005848-33178348 GCF_040206685.1 Ascaphus truei
TGTAGCTTTTTTTTCCTTAGTATCACGTTTTTGCAAAAGTTAATACTTTGCTTCAAACTGCATGAAATTATGCTAAAATACATGAAAATGGTGGTATAAAGGGTCATCTGAACAAGCAAAAGTCTGCGGTGCTGGGGAGAGTGTCTGCCACGATCACACTGCGTTGTCCATGCTTCTTAATGGGGCCCCCCGCAGTGTCAATTCTTTGGTGCCATGACCACAGATGTTAAGACTTACTACATCTGTAATTGGGCAGATGTCTTAAAATTTTGCACACCTCTAGTGGGGAATTGTGATTATGGTAATTATTTAATATACTGCATATGCAATATAATGTATGTATTATTATTTTAGTCATTTCATATAGAGGAAATATTAAATATATTGAAAAAAACAAATGTATTCCATTTTATTATGAATAGTTAACAATTACTGTATGCAAGTTTAGAGTTACTGTTTTGGTCTTATTTTCAAGAATTCATATACAGTAATCTAAGGTCCTGATACATTAAAAGAGCATGAACCCATTTTAGGCCAGTGGTTACCAAGGTATACCACAGGCACCAACACACCTGGTGAGGTCTAACCATCCCCCCCCCCCCCCCAGAGCAACAACCCCCTTCACCCACCCCCCAAACATACATACCCCTTCCTCTAGACTAATGCCCAATAACCCTATTAGCCAAATATGGCTAATTGTGCTTTTAGGCATTAACCATAACAAAATTATACATGTATTTATAAAAGCAGCATAACATTAAAAATACATTTCAAATACATTATAGCCATACAACCCATGATTGTCACTGTGGCTACCTAGGCCGTCTCAATGGGGGACTGGATAGCCACATTGTCAATCAATGGTAAACTATAATGAAAAAAAATGATCAATTTGCAAAATGAAAATACATACTTGACATACAGGACATACTTGAAAACGAGAGGTAACTCTCAATGTATTACTTCCTGGTAAAATATTTTATAAATAAATAAATAAATAAATAAATTACTTACTCCACTTCATTACCTTTAAAATTTCAGGGAAATTCTAATGAAAATTAGTAACATTTGCAAAATTGTGAGCAGTGGGATATTTTGCAACAATGAAGATAACACTGTCAACAATTTTGTGAAGACATGAATATGTAATCATACTAAATATACATATATTTATTGTGGCTTAAATCAAAATCATTGCATAATTTATATACCTAAACCCTTTAAATGAATGAATGCACCCTAGATATGTAGACTAAAAGTCTTTACTGTTGTGTAGGAAAATCCCTGGTGATACCATTGAGGTGCCGGAAAATACTCTTGTTGGAGCTATAATAGAAGTGATATTAGCAACAGATAGAGATGCTGAAAGCATTATTGAGTATTATTTTCCAGTACAACTCTTCATGTTTTCTTTAAATCCCGGTACGTAATGTCCAGTTTAATTTTCATAAACTGTATTAGAATTATTTACTACACTTACATAATGGTATCTTTAAGGAAATTTATTGTGTGCTCTTAATGTCTTTTGCGTGACATTGATTACTATATTTTTATGATTACTACAGTAAATTGACATCCTGTTTAATAAAAATCGCACTCACATGTTATCAGCTTAAAATGTGCATTTAGAGTATAACTGACTCAGCATGAAGGTGAACTGAGATGTTTTCTATGCACCGTGGTCCCGGGTACAAGTCTCCTCTTCTGCATTTCTTGCAGTTTCCTTCTGTGGAACGTGGTATCGCGATATTCACCGTCAGTATCTAGTCAGTTGGATCCTAGGTCACTGGATGCTGACAGTGTATATTGAATACCATACTGTGGGCCTCATGCAGAGAGCATCGTTATTTCAAAACTCGCCATTTTTTGTTCAATTTCCCTCAGAAAACGGCATAAAATGGCGAGTTGCGAAAAACGCGCCATTTTTTTATTTCTATGTTTAAAACTCGCCTCGCGGCTGGCGAGAACCTCCATCGCGCCATTTTTAAAACTCTCCGAATGCAGAGAGGTGCGAACGGCAAGTAGCGGCTGTTCGCGCCAAAAAAAGGCGCGATTCTCGCATTTTTGCCGCGCCACGAAAATATGGCAAGATGGCGCTCGCCGCCTATAGTAAAGGGGAAAAAAAAGGCGCGAATTTGTATTTACACGTTTCTGAAGCGCGCATCTCGCCAATTTAAACTCGCCACACGCATCCATGTTAAACATAGCAGAATTCGCACTTTTCTGCATATGGAGAATAAAACTCTCCAAAAAAGCTACTTTTTATGAAATTCGCCATTTTTAAAATTCTATGCTCTCTGCATGAGGCCCTGTATTTATAATTGATGTTTTGCATTCGTCCAGAGCCACTAAAATCATTTTTGTTAGTGTACTCTAGATGCGCATTTTAAGCTGATAACATGAGTGCGATGTGCATCTCTATTATGTTTTAGAAATTTTTATTAAACAGGATTACACTATGCTGGCTTTTTCCCCATCTCTTACATGCCTTTGATACCAAGCACCTGCTTGCATGCTGGCATGATGGTCTTTGAGTCCAAGCACCTGCAGAAGCATTCTTACAAGGGATACAAAAAAGAGGATTCCTTCTAAAATAACTTTTTTCCAATTTGTTAAACCAATATCACTCTGTGAGGTTATACTCTAATGGGGACCATTTATCTGCACAGAAAACACCACATTTTCCCTCTCCACTGTGCTTTAGAGTTTTTGTTTGACTTCTGGTTGCACCTCTAATGGTGACAGCTATTACCTTGGCTACAGGGAAAGTTAGTTTTATATGTGATCACCTTTTCACAACAGGTTGCACTTTTCTATATTTTTCTGTGATGCTGATAGTAGTCTACAAACCACTCCAAACACTTAAGGAATCGTGCAAACAGATGTAGCATATGACATTTCCCCCCTAGAAAACCAACATATCCTGCTATAAGAAATACTTAGAGAACACAGAGAGGATAACAGGTACACAATTGCAACAGCAATCAAGGTAAATTGCTGGTGCACGTGGAAATGGGGAAGATCTTGCACTACCCCTAAGAAGTCACGAAGGAGGGGGAAAGCATCCAGGCACACGGTCTTGCAAAAAAGTGGTTTATTAAGCAATAAACACTACCAACTTTTCGACCGCATAAAAAGTCTTTATCAAGGTGAGGGCTAAACAACAAACAATCAAGTGGAATATATATACCCTATGTACTCACCTATCACCTCACTACAGGGGTCCACGCATGCGGTCCACCATCAGCACGCCGCGCATGTGCACAGCATGCAGGCGCATCAGAGGACCACTGCGCATGTGCACAGTATGCCACCTGTTGGTCGGTGCACGTGGCTCTTGCGTTGTGCGCATGCGCGGCAGTCCTCTGATGTGCCTGCGCACTGTGCACATGTGTGCACAGGTGTGCTGATGGTAGGCCTGTGTTCTGCGCGCATGCGCAGCACACGCTGTGCACATGCGCGGGGTGCCTCTTGGGGCTCATGCGTTGACCGCATGCGTGGACCTACGTCGGCGCCGTGGTGACACGGGAATTCAACTTTTGCGCCGAGGGACATCAGTAGCAAGGTGATAGGTGAGTGCATAGGGTATATATATTCCACTTGGTTGTTTGTTGTGTAACCCTCACCTTGATAAAGACTGCTTATGCAGTCGAAATGTTGGTAGTGTTTATTGCTAAATAAACCACTTTTTTGCAAGACCGTGTGCCTAAATGATTTCCTTCTCCTTCATAATAAATAATTAGGCCTTCTACATTTGTACCTTCCATAACGAACACTGTGGATCTTTGGAGACCCTACCTATAGCCACTGTCCAATATGCCAGGGCTGTGGCATCCTAATGAGATGGGTGCTGTAACTCGATAGTGGAGCAGATGGTGACTAAACAAATACACTAGATTGCCAAAAACTAAAGTAACATTAGACCTATTCTCAGTAAAACAAGTAAGATGCTTATATTGGTAAAGAAGCAATCTTTTCTTTAAACGTATTATCATTAATTATTTTAATGAATTTGTTTAATTTTAATGGCTTCATGATGTTCTAAAGTACATTTTGCTTTCCAATTTCAGCTACTGGTGCTCTCATTCTGCGTCAACCTTTGGATTTTGACAACCCTGATAATCACAAAGCCTACTCCCTATTTATTAATGCTAACGACAAAGTTCACACCACTTCCTATCAAGTTAATGTTTTAATAACAAATGTGGATGAGCCACCAGTTTGTGATCCTGGCATTTCTATAGGCACAGGTAAGCAACTACTGGTTTTTCAATATTTTACTAATATGAACAACCTTCTGGAATGTTACCTCCAATTTACACTGTATGATGTTCAGACTCATTTCCAAGTCATAATTTCAAAGCTGTACCATATGGACACTAAAATGGCAATCATAAAAAGCACAACCTAATCTCCAGACAGTGAGACACACCCAACATAGTAAATAATATTTAACAAAGTCCATGGGGGATATTCTCGTACACGCATTCTCGTACACACAAAGTCCATGTAGGCTCAGAACCCAAATCCACCACATTATATTTATTGTGTTAAAAGGAATTCTATTAGGATTGTGACTTCATGTAGAGAACAAAAGACAAAAAGGCCTAGTGCTACATCCAACTTGACATATTATATAGTGTCGTTGCCCGGGTCAATAATCGATTGCCCAGATCGAGACAGGATAAGCGTATTGTGGACAGGATAAGTGAGTTGTATTCCTTACAATTGTAGGGAGACCAAAATGAGGAAGTCTCATAGGCTTTGTCTGATCTGATTGGTAATATAGATAGAATACTGTATATACTCCACAGCTGTGTTATGGATTACAGGTATTTTCTGGCATATAACGCATAATGAATACAGGTCACAGGTACATATATACATAGTATCATTGTAAGGCCTAGTATAGCTTAGAGTATACTGTTAAAATCCTGGCTTTCTTGTCTTAGAAATAATAGCTTGTTTTGCTCAGAAGTGGCAGGATATTGGGACAGGTTACATAGACCTAAAAAGCGGAACTAACACCGGTAAACAGGCCGCGGTCTGAACGGTAACTTATGAAATATCATATGTCACTAACTGTAATTCCTAGATCGTAAACATCATACGTCACTAACTGTAATTCCTAAATCATAAACATCATACGTCACAAACCACAGAGCATGGACACATGACACGTGACACACGTACGCAGCAAACAATGCACTCTATAATAGGTTTGCCCGACTCCATGTTAGACCAGAGAACCGAACTTAGGTGTGAAGTCACACAGATGAGACTTGAGCTGGGACTGGCTGACCTATCGTAATATCTTTTGGTTTGTGAGTATTGACAATGCATATCTAGTTATAATCTCTGCATAGTTAGGAATGGATTGATAACATACTGTAACTGCTAGCCATTAGCTTATAAGAAGCTTGTTCTGATATTTTTGATATTTTTGATATTTCTGAATATTGTTGTGATACAATAAATGATAAACCTTTTCTTATACAAACTCTGAGTGACCTTTCTTTATAATAATCTCACAATACCCTCCATAATATCATAATATGTGAGAGTGTGGCCGAGACTTTTCAAGTGCAACATTGTGGTCTGTGCTCTCTGCTTAGTGCAGGACATAACTTACCATAAGGCGACACTTGATAAAGGAAGGTAGGCTTTTGAGCCCAGATTATGGCGTCTAAAAACTGCACAGAATTTGAAAAGGTTTTGCCTTTTTGCGTTAACAGAGCTACTGTACTAGAATTTCAGCAAGTTTACAAATACTGCAAGTTTCAGCCATTATTGGTATACTGCTCGGATTTGCAGATCCAAAATAAAACTGCTGATAAAAAAGCGTTTCTGAAATCGTTTGGACCTGCGAGAAGGGCTTACAGAATATGGAAACCTGCATATTCGAGTGAAAAGTGTTCTTTCCGCACAGATACTGTATGCACTTCTCGCAGCTACGAGAATATTCTTCAAATGAGTTGGTGAAGATGTATACAGTATGTTAGTAAAATGTACACAATATTCTGCTACACTGTATAACACAGGGCTTTAAAATGTACTCATACAGTTATGATGTACCTCAGGCCTAAATTGTTTTGCTTACTTTTTAATAAAAAATTTAATGAATATGTACCGTATGCAGACATTATGTCCACACAGTTACATTTATATTGTTATCATGAACCATCTGTTTCATGTACAGTACAGTAATTCGAATTTTGAAAAACATTTCATATTGATTTTGAACTATTTAAAAAAAATATTTAAACAATATTATAGTGAATTTAGGGCTCAATCACAATTTGCAAAATATAGATAAAACTGAGATTTGGATGTTACTGTAGGAATGAGATATGTGAACAACACAAATTGTAAATGCAAATTGTTTGGCTGCTTGTGTAGCAAATACATGCAGTAGCCTTACAATGGGCCTTATTCAATATAGTGATAAACTGTTACTTCCAAATCCCCTTACCTTCAGAACTGTCTTAGTAACATCCCCAATAGGGCCCTTAGATCTGCCATCGTTCCTCAACTGATTGAGCCTCGGTGTATGGTCAATGAAGCTCGAGGGGGAGCTTTCTCAATAACTACCCTGAGACTGTGTAATAAGCTCCCGGCTACTTTTATAAATCTGGAAGCTTTACTTCCATTCAGAAAGGAATTAAAAACCTTTCTTTTAAAACAAAACATTGCAAACAGACATTAACACCCTGGCAGCCAGCTTTCCTGCTCATGTTTCCCACCCTTTGATGGTCCTTCTCATCGTTCCCCTATACTGTATGTTTTCATTCGGTATGTCTGGGATGAGTGTCCTCCCTAGGTTCCTACACGCGCTTTAGTACTGAGTTTCTTGTGAGTACAGCGTTAGAAAACAAACGGCCTCATTCAGAGAGGGTTGATAAACATTATCGCCAGGGCATTTAAAATGACGTTTTTTTGGGTGTTGCTATCACGGTATTCAGAAAGGCTCGATTACCTGTGATAGCAAAATTCCCAAAACGGGCGAGTTGCTGCCAGCGAGAGCATCGAGCCTCTGAAAAGGCCTAAACCGGCGATTCATTTCTACGGCAGAGAGAGCGGCTCTGAGAGAGCTGCCTCTCCCAGCTGAAATGTCGTCCAAAAATTATTTATTTAAATATACATTTCTTTCATAGTGTACATGTGCAGGGGGTCTCCGGAGCTGAACCGCGTTGGTTTCAGGTCCAGGGACCTCCTGCTTCCGAGATACAGGCACCTTTATGGGGTGCCAGTATCTCCTATGCAAGGAAATGTCCCGGTCACGTGACGCAGGATATTTTAATGCAGAGGGATACCGGCACCCCATAAAGGTGCCTGTATCTCGGGAAGCAGGGGGTCCCCGGACATAAAACCAACGTGGTTCAGCTCCGGAGCCCCCCTGCACATCTACACTATGAAAGAAATGTATATTAATAAATATTTTAATAAACATCAATACACCCCCCCCCGCACCCAAACCCATACAGTACAGTAATGGGCAAAATAACTATTATCCAGATATGGATAATAGATTATTTGCCCATTATTAAACACTGCATTAGCATACAAAAATAAAGTAAATAAATACAGTTATACTTACCACAACAGCAGGTCCCTCTGTCCTCAGTAGCAAGAAAGCATATACAGTATACAGTACATAATAAAGACATTCTAATGGCCCCTAACCCCTTAATCCCCTTAGCGGTTACTAACCGCTATAACCATTATGGGGTTAACTCACCTGACTCGATACAAACCCGGGAGGCCTAAGCACCCACCCCTGACTGACTATACCCACACTGTACCCATTGAGTAGTGTAGTGGTACATCATACTCATATAATAATAATATGGGCATGATAAGCCTCTATAGCACTCAATGGGCACCCTAATTACAATACATTAATACACAAGACACACAATAATAAAACATAAGTAAACTCCAAAAAACCACACTTCACTAAATAAAAACAGTAGCCAGCTAATCCAATAATTACAAGCAATAACAACATCAACAATGAATTAATTAAACCATTAACCAATCAAACCAATTAATTCCTAAACCAACTCAAAATGAATAGTAACACTAACCAATCAAAACAATTAATTACTACAACATTAATGAATTTAAACAGTAAAATAGAAAGATAGAAATTCTAACAATATCTGAAATAAACATAAAACGCATTAGCTAACATAATACAACATTATATACAAACGAACACCAATGGCAAACATTTTATTACCATTAAGCATGAAAAAACAAACAATCACATCCACATAATAAACGGAAATGAAAAAAAGCAACAGCAATACCAAGCGAGAAATTCCTCCCAAATAATGTCATAATAATGTATTAATCTGTACCCTAAAGTGGTACAGATTAATATATTATCAGTCAATGTGCCTTCCCCAAAAAATCAACAAACACATCCCATGAATAAACCTGTAAATACAGACTGAATACGAGTAGCCATATTGGTCGATAAGGGCCTTATCGAGGCTTTCTGAATGAGACCCAAAGTGTGTGTGTGCCGAGCATGCGCATTTTAAGTGAAACTTCTTTGTCTTTTGTCCCTTGTTTTGTCACAGAAATTGTATTTGTGAGGGTGCTGTTTTTTTATTAAAAATCAATACCCAAATTCAGTGACAAAACACAAAGAAGTTTCACATACAGTAGAACGCGCGTGCTCGGCACACACAACGATTTACAAAGACCCTAAGAAATAAGTGAGAACGTAATATTGTAAAAAATAAAATGTCAACTTTGAGTAAACAGAAGTGAATGGAATTACGTTTGAAGAGATGAATAACTGAACATCTCAGGGAGAGCAGATAACATAGAGACCACGTTAATAAAGAACAGTGAAGCTTGCGCTATGTCTATATTACAATAGAAGATAGTGTAAGTACTAAATTTTTTAAGTACAGAAATGGTGAGTACAGTGTAATGATGCAAACACTGAGCAATGTGTTAGTTCATGGCGTAATAGTACAATAAGTTATTGCTACTGTATGAACACACCAGTGGTGTGAACTGGCTTTGTAATGATTTCTAGTCTCACAAACAGTGTTTTCTTCACAGGCATTGCTCTGACCGTTCCGGAAACATTTTCTATATTGTCAACTGTTTACACTGTTTTGGCAAAAGATCCAGATGAAGGAGACAAAGTGCAAGTAAGTCAAGTAAAAAACACACAAACAAACACACACGCATATATATATATAGTAAATAAAAGAGACAGCACTCCCAATAGACCACCCAGAATGGCCTGGTGCTCATCTCCTAATGATATGTAAATAATACGGTACCATCCAGACGAAAGGCAAAGCAGAGACAGCACTCAGAAGGTAAGTTTTCAAATAGCTATATTGTCAAAAAATCATATATATATATATATGGATGCAGTGCCATGTATTTCTATTGAATACAATATTTCTGGATTTCCCGGCTGTGTGCTGTCTCGTTTTTTCCCGGACCCCCATCTGGTAAAATCTATTTGTGTATGTGCATATATGGGATAAGCATCAGTGGATTATCTGTTTACAGTGTGCCAACTGCCCTTTGTTCATATATATATATATATATATATATATATGTATATATATATTGTTATGCCTCCGTCATGTTGCAGGGTCTTTTGTCCCATATTCAAAGCAGGAAACTCTATGTTTCGTTGTACTGAGTTTTATTTACAGGGGATAAACAACACAACAATAGGCCCACCATCCCTTTAAGACATTCACAGATTCACAAACATTATGCCAAATAAATAAAATGGGAAAGTCTTCCAATTTCTGAGTGGGATACATTTTATACTGCTTAAATGTATAATTTTATCGATAGAGCTATTTATTTTCAATTATTGAATAGAAAATACTGAATGGCATCCTAAATATAGTATTTGATGTAGAGACTAGTTACCCAAACAGATGCTGAAGCTGTGGAAGTGTCCAAACTAAATAAAAACATTTTGTAATGAAATTAAAGTTTGGATGGTAATTATAATGAGCTGTGATTCAGAATCTGATCCACACATGTATCCTTCAATTTAACTTTAATTTTGAGTCAGTTAACAAACCCTAATACTGCTGGGAGTTGAAAGCTATTTACCTCACTGCCCCTAGTACCACTCCTTGCCCTCCCCCAATCCTCCCAAAGAAACCGAATCCTCCAAATGCAAAATTGCACACATTTCAAAAGTTGAAGTGGTACCACTAGAAAAGTTATGTTTAGAAATCGTAGAAAATCATAGGTAACTCAAACAAGTTGACAACGTTATGGGTTCATTCCTACATTTTTATAAGATATGATATATAATATGTCATATCTATTATTTTTTTTAACTACCAATTTGTATCAAATCCAATGCATTCATACTGTAATTACTTTACAGTATGAGAAGAGACAATCGCTCATGCTTTCCCCCCCCTTCTTTTATCCCTTCCCATATCCATAACAATGATCAAAAATGGTTTCTTGATTTCTAATTGAAATGGCTAAATGTCAGGAGAATATTATTGATTAATTGAATATTTCAGTTGACTTAATAAAAATGGAAATATAAAAAAAGTTATATAAAAAGAGAAATCATGAGATAATGTTCATGTTTTCTTAATCTCTTATTTGTCCTTTATTTCAATAGTTTGAAATTTCAAGCTCTTCTCCAGAAACTGACACTTACTTTACACTGAATCCAGATACAGGTATCATTTCTACCACTGACAAACCTCTGGATTATGAGTTAGACCCAAAGGTAAGGATTTAATACCCTGTTATTTTACAATACAAGTTCTAAGTAACATGTCCATCCATGTACTGTACTGTAACCAAAGGAATTTTACCATCTGCAATAACCATTCATGTTTCGGTTTTAAAAACAAATTGTCTTAGTTTCGGATGTAGTTTTGGTTCCAAAATGTTTTTGTATTTTGTATTGGCCTCTGGTTTTGCCAATATTAGATCTGGTCGGTTTTGGATTATTCAAAGTTATGGTAAAACTCAAACTAAGTAGAAAAATGCTAATACAATAGTAAAGCAGCAATTATCTTTAGAATAAGTGTACAACAACTCGGAAAAAAATAAAACATACAATTTAAAACTTAAAACACTAAAAAAAAGAGAAATGGTGAAACACACCCAAGATAGACATTTGGCCAGATGTTCTAGTGTTGGTTCTAAATAATTTTGCGAATTTCGTTTGGATTCTAAAAATCTTAAAGGTTTTGGATTTGGCTTTGGAATGTAAGGTACTTGTAGGTTTTGATTTCACACACTTGATTTTGCCCATCTCTATGTAACGGTGTTTCCCCCACCCAATCGCAGAGAAGGGGCCATTACAGGGTGTATGGTGCATATACCTGCTGGCAACAGGAGGGCTGAGTCGTCCGCGATGACTTGGGGACACAGGAGCAGGCTTCTGGGGTTCATACCCTACATAATACTTAGCAGTGCAGTGCCTCCATCTGCCGTAGGCTCCAGGGAAATGGAGATGAACTCCCATGGTAGAATTGTACTTCTCCCCCCAGTTAGATCACACACCAGGCCGGAGGCATATTGCAAACAGTAACGGTTTATTACAACACTTCAGCAGTAACAGGTACTCAGCAGTCTTCTGCTGGATTCAGTCAGTCAGTACTCACTGACGATGGTCCCTGGACCGCCACTACAGGCCAAGGGCACCTGCAGCCATCCTAGTTCTTCCCCATCTCCCTAGCGGAGGCAGAGGTATAGGTTCACACTCACTCCTTTCTGTAGGGAAGAGCACATGGGTAGGCCCCAATCTCAGACTCCTAGTCATGTGACTTTCCTTCCTCAGGGAAAGGAACAACCTTCTAACTTTTGGGCGGTCCTGCCCCCAAGTACAGCCAGATGGCGGGCACCCCGTTGTCCCAGCTACAACAGGATGTACCACCCCATGCTGTCACTCAAGTGCAGTACCAAAGGTGAAGGGGAAAACCCCATATCAACTACTGGCAGCCTGTTAGTACCAGGGTTTACTGCCATCCCATTGGGTAGAATAGTAGCCAGGGGGTACCCCGCTACATCTATATTAAAGTATTTATTTGTACAGTCGGCTACAGAGCCAGCTTGAGATAATAACAATGACTTCCCTTGGAAAGTTGAAGATTTTCATGTATTTAATTTACAATGAAAACTAGGTGTGTGAACTTGTCAATTTTCTGTTAACTAAATGTTTTCAAATTGTTCGTTAATTGCATTACAAAATTATAGCACATGAACAAAGGTACCCCCTACAAAAACATTTTTAAAACATTAACATTTCTCGCAATTGTTTAAAAAAAAAATTGTAATGGCAAATGTTGCAGAGTTTGCAGCATTTTGTGTACAGCAAACAAAAATACCACTTGTGAGCAAATTCACATGTCCAGACAAATCTTTAACCCTGCCTTCCCCGATATCTCTTAGCATACATTTCACTGCAGCCAGTGATTCTGGGTAATGACATGCAAATGAGCACTCACAGTATGTAACTGTTTGCTTCTAATAAATTTAAACATGGACTCCTTAAAGCTTTTGTGAAAAGTTTGCACATCTCTACTGACAAGGGAGAAGGAAAATAAAGGCAAATCTTGTTTGCTCTTCCTTAATATTAAGGTAATCAAATGTTTTCAGATCCTTCTGCCTGACAGATGATGAATTAGTAACATAGCATAATAAGTGTACATTTTTTTGTGTTGCACACAAATGATGAGATCAGACTATTTTTCTGCTCGTCAAATTGCCAATTAAGAAAGGGGGCAGTGTAGTGATCTGGCAGTGAGGATTTACAGTAATGTAGATCAATTGTAATGCCTACATTGTGAAATTGGGATTAGGAAAGGGGTCAATGGATTACAACTTTCGTTCTCTTCACAATGCTTGTGATCAGTAAAGAGAACTGCTGTGAAAATCTATTATAATTAGGATCTCATACCTGGCTTGACAAGCAGACGAGGTACAATAATAAGGTGACACTTTAAGTATTTAAATGTTAGAGTTGCACTGTGATAAATATAAATGAGACAGGGTAATGTTTCTGATAATGAAGGCTAAATCCTTGTACTGGATATAGTGAGAATCCTTACCATTGACCCGTTGATTCTTGGCCCTCAACAAAATAATTGCATAGGAAATAAGAGGTGCTCACTTCAGTGAAGGCTCTAACCATTGTTCAATTTTATAATATCAAAAATTCCACTGTACGGTATACACAGGGAAGAATGTATTCATTAAAAAATTATAATATTAATTATTACAAACAATCAGTGATGATTAACACCGGGCGATTTTAGTGAGTCACATGCGTTTCTCAAGGTTCCTTTACACTGCAGCACTGCATACACTTGAGCATCAGTATTTCTTGTATTTGTTAGGCAGCTCCTCTGAACTTTTAATGTAATCCTACATTTGTACAATTAAATTATCTGCAGACTATTGTTGAAATTGGAGCTGACACTAATTTGAAGTCCAAGTAAACATAATAGTCCAGATCCAGGATGCCCTTAGCAGACTTAACATGATGTTAACCTTAAATAATGTCACATTAAGTCTAACTACGTATCTTCAAAAGGCAACAATGTAATGTTCATTTATATTTTGTACTGTAATAAGCATAGCGTTAACTATAACGGGCGTTAAGGATAATGATATGCAAGTGAGGTATTATCATAATATAGTATTGTATATTCACAAAGGTGACCTAAGGTTAACGTGGGAACGTAACATGATGTTATTTAGGTCATAACTAAACTTGGCGTTACTCATATCCAGGCCAAAAAATAGGGCTTTTACAGGGTCTGGATTGGTGAATTAGCACAGTTAGGCAGGAGTTAACTAACATAGCGTTCTTTTCCCGGTGTCAATTCCTTCCCTACTCATTCTCAACTTGAGTTAAAGATCAATTGTAGGGTCCGCATTGGAGTAATGCCAAAACAGTCATAACATCATCTTATTGGAAGATAACATAATAAACATTGTGTTGCAATAATTCTAATGAGGTATAGAAAGGTTGCTGCTTTTGCATTAAGTTAGTTTTGAGGAGACATACTAATCAGAGGGAACATACTGTACAGTCTGTTCTTGATTTAGGCAATGTTCTTTAATGAGCCCTGACTTACAGTAACTGAGCTTTGTGGATCTGGCCAAATATGTCTGGCAAGTGTGTTCTTATTTGAACCCAATGAACAATATTTTCATCTTTTTACCAAAAATACTACCTACAATAAATGTTGATTGTCTGGGACTGGGCTCTTTATCAGTTAACTGTACACATATATAGTATTTGCAGGAATTCACGTGTAATGTTGAAGATTTTATTTTTAAGTACATGTACTTCATTATAAATACATGAAGTTGAAAAAAGATATACAGTATTTCCTTCAACCTATGTTTCATTTAATTGTTTGAGACACTACTCCTGGATTTATAGTTATTTTGATCCATTGGAAAGCAGACAAACCCCCAGCTAAAACATTTAAAAATGTCTCATATGAGTTATATCTCTTGACTAAAGTACCAGCAATCAGATTCCCTGGATGAACAATCTTCCTATTTTTAATTTACCTGACATATCTCTGTATATCTTTCCTGTTTTTAAACATGTCTAACCTTTACTTAAAGATATCTACTGTATCTGCCATCAGTTTCCCTGGGTAGTACATTCCACATTTTCACTGTCTTTACGGTAAAGAACCCTTTCCATTTGGGGTTGGTGAAATCTCCGTTCCTTTCATCTGACTCCATGTCATTTGTTCTGTTCTTGGGATTAAGATTCCACATGAAAATTTCTTGTCTCGACCTTAAATATGTACAGACAATGTAATATTTTGCATCATAGACTTACCATTATAATATACAGAATTACACAGAAACGTATACAGCATAAATCAATGTTGTCCTAATTTTACGCATTTATTTTTTGTTCCTACTGAATTGTAGAAATTTGTGATCTCCATCAAGGTGATAAATATAAAAGAAAACCCAATGTCCTGTACAGGCTTAATTACAATTAATCTTCAAAATGTAAATGATGAAGCTCCTATTTTCGAGTAAGTACTGTACAATGCTTTTAAAAGACTGTAATTGATATATATTGGTTAGTAAATTACATTTAAATTTAGAAAGCAACACACTAGACATCAGTTAATCCCAATACTTGAATGGAAATAAGTTATGGGGTGATGAAAGGGAAACCTCCATTGACTTCAGGGAATTTAATTTAACATCAACGGGAGTTTCTGTGCGACAGTGCTCTGATCGGCACTATTACAGTTTCATGAATAACACCTATGGACTTGATGTCCCTACTAAAAATATTAATTTATTATAACAAGAAAATTCATCCCTCATCTTGTAGGAAAGCATGTAATCAGATTTAATTTAGTTACAGTGTCCCACCCTTGTTTGCTTCAATTCTGATATATTTTTATTGCCCATAAGGGGAGTTCTCCATAGATTTAGTTGCAAACAAACTTTAAAAATACTGTATAACAATTCCCTTCTTCGTCAGTACTGGTTTCATTTACAAAAAAAAAAAGATACAAATAATTACATGGTTGACATAGATTTTACCCGAATCTTGATAATAAACTTTTTCTCCATCACCTCAAATATCCTATTTTAATTTCTATTGAGAACATACACAATAAGCTATAGAGTCCGTTACATTTTACCCCAAATATGTCAGATAAATGCAGCAGTCAGCTTAATCTGTTAATGGTAGTTCACAAGCATGCTTATTTACCAAGTTTTTACTGTACATGATCTAAAGCCATAAGCTATAACACTTATTTTTTCAATCAAGTACCAATGTTTTGGTCACCTGGCATGAGACATGGATAAAGGAAAGTTAAGATTTGTAAAATTATGCAATGACACAACATAAGTTCTCGTTTTTGAAATCCACAAAAGTTCGGATGCTAAATGGATTTTTTGAGAGAGTCAGAGATTTTCTTTTAGCGCACAGAAATGAATTGCGCTAGGTATACAGATATTATTGGTATATAAAAAAAAACAATATTTCTGTGTGCCCCCCAATAAAGGAGAAAGTCAAATGTCCCTTCCAAGTTCAACTTGGTGTAACCCTAACAGGACTCTTAATAGTGTTAGTGCAGAATTAAGTTGCTATGTATCAACCCCAAAAATTATTTGACGCAGCACGGATTTTTAATTATATTGCTGACAGAAATGCATTATTTTCACAGTATGGCTATTATAAATTATTCTTTCACTAATTATTTATATTTTCTAATACAAGTTCTGAATAAAAAACTACTTGTTATTTTTGTATTATTTAAATTGCATCAGTGAACAACAACAATTGTATGTGTCATGTGTAGGAATGCATTCATACAGTCCACATTTTTTAAAGGTTTGTATTACTTAGTAGCACTCAAATTGTGACGCAAAGAATTTTTTTAAATTACAATCTTAGTACAAACAGTATGTAGTCTGTTAAGGTGTTCCCTAAATTATATTCTGCTTGTTTCAATAGAGGATTGCACAATACACCTATTGAAGTACCTGAAAATCTTGCCTCTGGTACAGTTATATACACAGTACGGGCAAAAGACAAAGATGTTGGTGACACAGTACGCTATGAGTTTTTCACTGTTTACCATGGATATTTTATAAATGAAGGTAAGATAAAGAACAGAAAAAATACTCTATAACTGTAAATGATTGCAGTCCAAATTATTTGGATATTCTTAATATGTAGTAATGTTGTTCTATTTTTTTCCCATCTCTATCCACAATACAATGGGACTATTTGAATATCACGGTGCAATCGTCTTGATTATTGCCAAGCATTAAGATTTGTTTATGTAAATTTAGCAGAGTTAAGTCTGCACAGCATACTGAGATTCCATCTATTAATTACTGTGCCGATATTTACTGTTTCTGTCTTGATTTCTCTATTAGATAAATGGGTCAATCTGTGCCAACTCTGAAAAGAAAACATCTCAATATTTTAGATGAACACTGTTGAAATCATGTGTTACGTAGAACTGAAACATTTGCTTCTCAGTACTTTTACAGTTAGGAGCCAATAAAAAACAGGTCAAGTATAGGGCCGGTGGGGACCCGAGGCGCCAATCCTCATTCATATTATGGCACTCTAGGCTGATGCCTGCTTTTCTCCTGTTATCCTGTTCTGTTTTATTGGTAAATGTGTATGTTTTTTTCTCTGAATTCTTTTTCTCCCCATATACCACCCTCGTGCTACAGGTGCGCCGACGAGTATTCTAAAACTTGCCTTAAACTTGCCTTAGAAAATCTGGGGCTATCACCAACAAGATCCAGGTACATGCTGGGTACATGCTCGGTACATGCTACAAACATTTCAGTGACATTTCTGCAGAGACTAATGGCCCATCTGATTAATACAGCAGGGGTCCCTGGCAGTCCCATTCAGTTTGAATGGGACTGCCAGGGACCCCCGCTGTTAATCCGATGGGCCATTAGTCTGTCTGCAGAAATGTCAGGGAAATGTTGCAGCATGTACCCAGGATGTACCCGGAATGTTCCTGGGTCTTGTTGGTGATTGCCCCAGATTTGTTTTAGAAAACTCGTCGGCACTACAGTATTTTTTTTGTCTGTTTAATACATATTGATACTTTTTCAACGATATGTTTTCTGTATATTTTTATAGAATGCTGGAACTGTTTTCTACATTTGTACTGCCCTTGGAATGACTAGTTATTTTGAAAGCTCCTTGTATTGTCTACAAATATATTTGTGTAACTGTGTTTCCCCCACCCGGTGGAAGATTTGGCCATTACCTCGTGTGTGTGGTGCATGCTAACAGGAGGGCTGAGTCATCCGCCGATGGTTGTGGGAACACAGGACAGGTCTCTGGGGTACATACCCCATATTGGTCTCTACTGGTACAGCGCCTCCATCTGCCGCAGGCTCCAGATGTATGGAGGCGATCTCCTACGATAGAAATACTCCCTCTCCTTCCCCAGTAAGATCACACACCAGGCAGGAGGTATATGAAACAGGAAAGGTTTTATTGGGTCAGTACTCACAAGCACGACAGTGGCCTGCCCAATACAGTCTCTGAGTCGGCTACCCAGCTGTAGGATGATTCCTGGACATCCACTATGGGTTAAGGGCCCCCTCAGCTGTCCTTGTTCTTCCCTGTCCCTCTAGCAGAGGCAGAGGAAAGGTCCAGACTCACTCTCCATCAAGGTGAAGAGGAACAGAGAAGGCCCAATGTCAGGCAACCTGTGGTGTGACCTGCCTCTCTCAAGGGGGGAGAGGCACTCCCTCATTTTGGGTGGCAATTCCCTTAAGTACAGCCACGAGGAGGGCACCATGTCTGACCCAGGATTGGGTAAATTCAGGCCGAGTTCCACCTCCTCCCCTGTCACTCAATGGTAATGCTGGGAGTGGGGAAAACCCATGATTAGTACTGGCAGGCCTGCTCTTACCAGGCCTTACTGCCAGGGAAGCAGACTGGTAGACAAGAACCAGTCCTAGCTACATTGTATATATTTATCATATCCCATCTTAGACGCCTCTTTTCTAATGTAAACAAATCTATTGGGGGTAACTGCCATGGGGAGGGTGGTTAGGCATCCCAGGTGGGTAGCGGGGGGAGCAGGCTTAACCCCTTAATGACCATAGAGGTTAATAACCGCTAAGGCAATTAAGGAGTTAGTGGCCAGTAGTCAGTTTTTTTATTTCACTATTGCTGCCCATGGAAAATGATGAGAACGGCCTTCATCCTGGTGGGGTAAGTACAACTTTTATTTACTATATGCTGGCTAATGTTTTATTTTTAATGGACAAATGCGCTTTTATCCAGAAATTAATAATAGGCCTTTTGCCCATTACAGTTTGTGTTGGAGTGGGCGGAGGGTTGGAGGAGGGGGTGGTTGTTAGGTGGCCATTGCTTGCCAATGTGGCTCTCTGTGACCCAGTGAGGGCATAGATTACCATAGTGAAAATCAGTGGATTTAATGGCTAGCGTTTTGTTTTTATAGTAATGCATATTTTATTGTAATGGATTTGAGTGTATTGAACTGTAATGATTATTTGAATGGACAAAAGCTCTATTAGCCATCTTTGGCTATTAGCACGTTTGCCCATTCCTGTGTGGTGTTGGTGGTAGGGGGGGTGGGTGAAGGGGATAGTTGCCCCAGGGAGTGTGTTTAGACCTTTCAGGAGTAGTTAACCCCTTAATTAGCATAGCGGTTATAATAGAAAAGGAACGAGAGGGGTTATCCTTCCTATAAGGCCTTAATACCCACCATGGGGCAACTATTAAAGGTGTTATTTGGCCCGTGGTGGGTGTTTAGGCCTACGGTTGGGTAGTGGGAGTGGTTAACCCATTCTTTACCTTAGCAGTTGTAGCCGCTAAGATAATGAAGGGGTTAACTGCTCCCGCAACCCTCCCTTTTGCCTAAACACCCACCCTGGGGCAACTACAAGCTTCACCCACCGCCTCTGTCACCAACACACTGGGCGCTGAGATTTAACCCATTCATTACCTTAGCTGTTAGCCACTAACGTAATGAAGCTGACACTAAATGTATTTTTATTACATTGGATTGAAATGGGGTGTCCCCAGAGCTCGTATTAATGTGGTTCAGCTGCTGAGAACCCCAGCTTCAATCTGATGTAGCAACAATACATTTTCTGCTTCATATGCACATCGTGGGTCCCATCTCGCCGAGTTGCAGCCGTGATGTGCATCTCGGAAGTACCCGAGTTGCTCGATTTGTCAAAAAATGCGAGCTTGAGCATTTTGTGAGCTCGGTTTCTTTGAGTGGGAGTTCTATCGATCGGGAAGAAGCAGTTTTTCAGTGAATTTGGCATGTTAATGGAGCTCTCTGAATAGCTACACATGCAAACTCGCTCAATGTGCTCAAAACTGTTGATAAGTCATTTATTGGAGCTACCTGAATAGGCACCATAGTGTGGTTGTTATGCAACGGGGAAAAAAGAGTGCAAACAAGTGATATTTATTATTGTCAATAATATGTTGACTACTAATCTAGTTTATAATGTAATACACTGTGCAACAACAAATAAATTAGATTAGTGAATTAGAAAGCTGTCTATTGTAATTAGCGAAGGGTGATTTTTTTTTTTGCGGGATTGGATCTGCTTCAGGCTCAAAAATGGCGATTTGCCTTTTGCAGATTTTTTTGTAACACCGACAATCCATCTGCGGATTACGCAATCCGTTGATGGATTTTTAGAATTCAATCCCGGATTGCTGAATCCCCGGAATGGAATTTTAAAATCCATAAAATGATTGCGGAATCCACAGATGGATTGTTAAAATCCACCAGCGGATTGTATCCAATGGTGGATTTGGATGAATCCATGTGGATTGAATGTGTAACAATCAGTCTGCGGGTTTTACATCGCGGATTGGATTTTGAATGGTAAACTCAGGAAATGAATTTGGACTGGTTCGCCATCTCTAATTGCAAGTGATGAAAAGATTAAAACAACAAATAAGCTGCTCACGGATAAAGCAGGTTGAACAATGCATTGACACTTAGTGGTTAAATGGTTAAACAGTTCATGCAGTAGCAGATACTAACCCTCTGCCATTTTTGGAATTTAGATTCTGGTGAAATAAAAATGTCCTATCCTTTGGACTATGAAGACGTTGCCATCCATCGTGAGCAAAGATTAAAGGTCCAAGCTTTTGACAATGACAGAGTGCATACCACAGTGGCAGATTTAATAGTCAGACTGACAGACGTTAATGATAACCACCCTCAATGTAATGGCTATCCAAATGTGTAAGTACAGCTATATTAATATTGAGTTTTGAACGTCTGCTTATACACAGAATCTCTAAGCTCTGATTAGTCACTGGCAGTTAACGTTGGATCTAGCTCTGATAATCATTAGCGAAACTCAGTGAATCCCAGGTAGTGTGCTAGAGCAGGGGTGCGCAAAGTTTTTGGTGTGCACCCCCCTGCCTGGGAGCTCCAGCGTTTGCGCCCTCCTTCGGTTAGAACCCGGTGTCAAATGACGTCACGGGTCACGTGATGTCACGTCATGTGACCCCGCAGCTTAATTTGATGGACGTTGTCATGGCAACGCGTCACATGATGTCATCATGGCGATGCGTCGCCAAAGACCCGTCTGGCAGCAGGTAAGGGACTTACCTGTATACACAGAAGAAAAAGGAACCCAGTCTTCAAGCACTCTATCACCAATACATGTGTAATTGTAAGGTTAAAAAACTTTATTATTTAGCAATGAATAAAATAAAGGGAGTTAAAATACAATTAAATAGTAAGTCAACAGCAGGTGACTGTATCATTAGTAACCCAGCTATGGCTAGGTGGGTAGATGTACATATGGAGATCCCTAATAGATATTCGGGATCTAGTGCTATGTTAATAGCTGCCTAAAGATATAGGTAGAGGGGCCGTTGTGAACCCACTTGGAAAAGTGTGTCTAAATGTTGATGTATCAGGGCGTATGTTGTAACGCGCTGTATAGGCAAACTTTATATAGCATGATATGCGGTAGTCAAACCAGTAGAGTGACTCCCTGTATTGTGTTTGTGTTGGTGTTTGGGCTAACCAAAAAACCTCAAGATAGTGACCTATACAGCCCTCACTAAAGGAAATACGGGCAGACAGGTAAGGTATAGATACTGAGAGGTTTGGTGTGAGATTGTTTGGCATAAGTAAGGCACTAAATAGAGCCACTATAATACCTTTATAGCAGATGGTGTATTGTAGATAGTCTGTAAGCACCATGCGCAGATAATGTGAGAACGTACAGGAGTGATTCTAAAGGCGGCATATACGTGCAACGCTTGTACTGGTAGAGACACATATACACTCCTGTCGGAGACTGTGTCCTCGTGATCTATCTATAACAGCTGTTGCAAACGGTTCTTTTACCTCAGGTAAGTGCGGTGTGTGTGGTTAATGCAGTCCCCCAGCACACGCAGATAGTTAACCCTTGATTAGCGGGATGCGAGGGTGCGCAAGTGGGTGTAACATTGCATAACCACCACAGCATTACGAGGGTTAAGTCACTCCTGCAGTACCCGTAGTCTGAGTGTTCACTCTAAGGCAATAGTCAAATCCAAAAATAGAAGGTTGCGAGGCGGTTCACTGCTGCCGCCGGGGTATGAATGCAGACACGCAATGAATAATAAAAAAGTATTTATTTGTGCATATTACACTGAAATTCGCTGCAGAGCAAACTCTGACGCGTTTCGTTCCTAGCAGGAACTTTGTCAAATCCAGACAGTAAGGGAAGCTGGAATAAGTAAACTCACGACTCAGGTCACTGAGATACTGCTAAGGAGACAGCCGAAAGACGCCGTGTGTGTGCACTAAACTTGCCAATGCTCAAAGCTGATTAGCATATGTTGTCAGCGGGAGGTAAGTATATTGTGGGTAGGTCACGTGTATACACCATACAACAGGCAGACAGAAAACTGGTCTAACTTCTAACCGCATTGTCCCCTATATCAGCGCTGATCATAGGTATATCAGCACTGATATGCTCGAGGTTATGCCTAGCTAGTAAGTGGGCTGGTAGATGGCCCCTCGGGGCATGAGGATCCCGCAGTAAGATAAAACATGCACGATCCAATTGTCAATAAACACCGGGGGTAGCTGTTTGTACAATAGCGTGGAGCAATTTCCATACAAGGCTATATTAAAAATGAAAGCTTCCCACGTGTGCAGGAGGTAGGCCATCTACCAGCCCACTTACTAGCTAGGCATGCCCTCGAGCATATCAGCGCTGATATACCTATGATCAGCACTGATATAGGGGACAATGCGGTTAGAAGTTAGACCAGTTTTCTGTCTGCCTGTTGTATGGTGTATACACGTTGTCTATTGAGTGGGGGTGGGGTGGACTACAGGTCTACGTGACCTAGCCTCAATATACTTACCTCCCACTGGCAACATATGCTAATCAGCTGTGAGCATTGGCAAGTTTAGTGCACATACACGGCGTCTTTCGGCTGTCTCCTTAGCAGTATCTCAGTGACCTGAGTCGTGAGTTTACTTATTCCAGCTTCCCTTACTGTCTGGATTTGACTATTGCCTTAGAGTGAACACTCAGACTACGGGTACTGCAGGAGTGTCTTAACCCTCGTAACGCTGTGGTGGTTATGCAATGCTACACCCACTTGCGCACCCTTGCATCCCGCTAATCAAGGGTTAACTATCTGCGTGTGCTGGGGGACTGCATTAACCACACACACCGCACTTACCTGAGGTAAAAGAACCGTTTGCAACAGCTGTTATAGATAGATCACGAGGACACAGTCTCCGACAGGAGTGTATATGTGTCTCTACCAGTACAAGCGTTGCACGTATATGCCGCCTTTAGAATCACTCCTGTACGTTCTCACATTATCTGCGCATGGTGCTTACAGACTATCTACAATACACCATCTGCTATAAAGGTATTATAGTGGCTCTATTTAGTGCCTTACTTATGCCAAACAATCTCACACCAAACCTCTCAGTATCTATACCTTACCTGTCTGCCCGTATTTCCTTTAGTGAGGGCTGTATAGGTCACTATCTTGAGGTTTTTTGGTTAGCCCAAACACCAACACAAACACAATACAGGGAGTCACTCTACTGGTTTGACTACCGCATATCATGCTAGAGTGTGTTAATGTACACACTATATAAAGTTTGCCTATACAGCGCGTTACAACATACGCCCTGATACATCAACATTTAGACACACTTTTCCAAGTGGGTTCACAACGGCCCCTCTACCTATATCTTTAGGCAGCTATTAGCATAGCACTAGATCCCGAATATCTATTAGGGATCTCCATATGTACATCTACCCACCTAGCCATAGCTGGGTTACTAATGATACAGTCACATGCGGTTGACTTACTATTTAATTGTATTTTAACTCCCTTTTTTTTATTCATTGCTAATTAATAAAGTTTTTTAACCTTACAATTACACATGTATTGGTGATAGAGTGCTTGAAGACTGGGTTCCTTTTTCTTCTGTGTATACTTACGTTCCCACCCAGTCAGCACCTCACTCTGGTTCATTAAAACTATAGCTGTGCGGGTTTTTTCTTTACGTGTAGCAAGGGACTTACCTGTAATTAAAAATGCCTTGGGGAAGGGCGCAGGGCTTCTGTAACCGCCGCCTCCCCCCTAGTAAATCTTGCGTCCCACAGTTTGCACACCCTTGTGTTAGAGTAAGGAGGCCATGAAAGCAAAGAGAACAAGCAACAAAACAAAAATTCATAGAAATAAGACATCGGTTGGTATCATGTTGACTTACTTCTATCAAT
This sequence comes from Ascaphus truei, assembly GCF_040206685.1. NCBI lineage: Eukaryota > Metazoa > Chordata > Amphibia > Anura > Ascaphidae > Ascaphus > Ascaphus truei. The sequence continues at coordinate 33,030,131 of NC_134487.1, forward strand.
AAAAATCTAAGTATCTTTGTCAAACATTAAAACCTTAAATTTTTCTTTGTGATTAAGAAAATTGATATATAAACAGAGAAAGAAAAGAGGCACTCAAATGTACTTTATGTAGGAGAAAGATTTTTAATACTGTACAGTGCATATAAAAGTACTGTACTGTTTAAATCAGGAAATAAAAACTGCAACATTACAGGTTGCATTATTCCTCATTTTGATCTAATCCTCTATATTTATACACTGTTTCCCTACATTTCTATATCATCAAATGTAAGTAGTTTGTAGTTTCACTGCAGAAAATAATACGCCTATCATTATAAAAAAAAACTCTCTTACTAGCTAAATATGAGAGGAATTTAAATTACCTGAACCTGTGTGCCTTGTGTTTGGGTTCCAATTAACTTTACCTCTGTGAATGAAAACGTATGAGATTTTACAGTATATACAATATTGTAAGAGTGGACACTTTAACTCAGGTTTTCGTATTGTCTGTATAAAAGAATTGTGATTTGTTTTGGATGCGGTTTTGGTTCTATAAAAATCTGTGTTTTGTTTTTTGTTCTTGTTTTGCTAAAACTTGATTTGTCAGATTTTAGTTTAGAGTTTTCTTTACATTATTTGGTGAAAATCCCAATCACGCATGGAAATTGGTAAAATAGTATAACAAAGCATAAGAACTGTTTCAGATAAGGCTAAAATCATAAAAACAATTGGAAAACTAAAATAATACAACTGGAAAAAATTGAAAAAGATACGGCGAGAAACACCTGAAGTTTTTGACTGCACTGTAGAGATGGGCTCTGGATCTGTTGTTCTAGCTCTGGACCTAAATAATTTTTGAGTTTTGTTTTTAAAAATCATAAGGGTTTTGTTTTTGACATTGTGTATGTCTTAATTCATTTTACTGTCAATGTTCCCATAGGGTGGAAGTTGCTGAAACAATTGCTATCGGCACACTTCTGTTGCCACTTGAGTGTTGGGATAAAGACTTAGCAAACCCTAATAATGTCCTCAAATATAAAATGAATATTCTTGATCGCTTTTCAGCTGATAAATTTACGCTTACTGACAACAAGGTTACTGTGAGTATATTGATAATACCTGTTATACACTCAGATAGCAATGTAGTCAGTCCCTAGTCAATCATCTAGATCAGGGGTGCACAAACTTTTTCTCCTGTGCCCTCCTAACTGCTCCCCCCTGCCCGCACTTCACCCCTCTTACCTTGTCTATGGCGTCAAATTACGCAGCAGGGTCATTTGATGTTGCATTGCCATGGTAACACCGCTGCATAATTTTACACTATGTTGCAGTGGCGACGCGCCGTCAGAGACAAGGTAAGAGAGTCCTTGCACGGTCCCCCGACATTTTATGTAAATGCTTTGGGGAAAAGTGTGGGGCCTCTGTTAGCACTGCCCCCCCCCCTGAAAATCTCAAGCCCCCCAGTTTGCGCACCCCTGTTCTAGATTAGAAACTTAATTGGGCAGTGATCTCCTTCCTATTGTATCAGTTTGCTTTGACATAAATTGTACTCTTTGTCATAGAATTGGCCTCATTCTCACATTCTCCTGCTCTGTGGAAAAATGTTGGCCCCATACAATTACCTATATTCTATATCACCTATCTGGCTGTTTTATTCCAACTTTCCCATTGACTTTATTGAGTAGAATAGGGTCTGATCAGTCACTTGGGGCAGATATAGAATAAGACCCTACATCCTAAATGGTTAATTGAATGGGATCTATTATATATTATATATATTTACTCAGAAATGTAAATACAATTAACTTTTTCACATTATGAACAAACAATTAGGATATTGATAAGGAGTCATTAAATGTAACAATTGTTTATAGATGTACCATCAAAAAATGAACTTACAGTACTGACACATAAATCCAAGGGGAAAATAGTTACTGTACATACTGTACTTTAAAACACCCAAAGCTTCTTATATTTAGAGGCTAAACAATCAAAAACATTAAGACCTTCAGATTGCCATTTCTGATCAGTGGAGTCAATACATTCACAAGTGTATCCACATGTCTACATAGGTTCATTACATTTGGTAAGATTGTGTTATGTACACCCAGAAAAACTGCAATATACTGTAAAACAAGGAAAGAAAATCCATGAGTGTTTAGAGTTGCTTATTATTTTTTTACACTATAATCGGTATAGCATTTAAATTGTAAGCTAATATTATAAGTTATATGAGGCACATTTGATAAAGGATTTCCTTGGTACTATTTATTAACAAATATATTGTAATATCCAATGCCTTTGGTCACACTGTACTAGGAATTGCAATGGATGTGTTTACAAATACAAACTGTATATAATTATAACTGATGTTTATGTGTGTAGTATCTTTGTGACCCTTTTATCAATCTGTCCGTACATTACTAATTGTATTTATTTCTGGCAGAATACATTTTTAATAAACTTGTGATTGGTGTTTTCTCTACAGTCCATGACACAGACATTGATACACCAAATTAACTTATTTGTTCTAGCTAATTCCCTTGTTCCCCATGCTCACAATAATGTGATGATACGGTATAAGCATTCTTTAAGACAACACACGGCGCTTGATTACATTGGGCTCAATTCACCAATGGTCAAAAAACGAAAAAAGAATTGCTGCCAATTTTACTTACTTTTGTAAAAACACCTGGTGTTTTCTCTACGCTAGTCACGATCACTGATTACATCTTTTTACGACCTGTGTTCCCTTTAGGTGTCCAGAGAGTGCACATAATTGGGTATTTTAGTTTCCCTCTGTCTGTGGAGAGAAACGTATTTTTTTCTTTGGTCTTGCAATATTATTTATGAACCTATTCAGTAAAGTCGTAATGAATGCCGCATTAATGCAGTGATAACGCAAGGGACTTTTTACAGTAGTGACATGTCAACGTTATTTTTTGAAGATGCTTATGCAAATGAGCATGCAAGGGAGCAGTTCGTGCCACATTACTTATTCACATGTTCACTAAACTCCTGGTGATATCAAACTACTGACAAAAAACATATGACCAATTTTTATCATCTACCCGATCCTGGAGTTGGCCTACCTTGCCTATGTAACAGTATACTGGCCACTATATACATAAGATAGATGACTATGCAACGGAGAACAGATGATACAATAAAATGAAAAATGTGGAACATATTAATATATTAATCCCTTAGACGGGTCACCTCATCACAAGTTGGGCACTTGTGATTCTAAAAGCTTAATATTTTCACATACAAATCATATAGTTTTTGTATTTTATTTGTAGGTTTACACGTATGTTTTACGTTGCCTTGGGTACCTGAAGTCATTCTTTTGAAAGCCATAAGTTGCTTCAGACACAAAGGGGTTACATTATTTTCCGCTGAAGGGTTTTGTAAAAGCTAATATATAATCAAATTGGTTAAATGCCCATTGTAATGTAGGAAATGAAAATATATGTTCCCTATAACATAAGCATTCTCACTCCATACCGGGGGGGGAATAAAGTGCCAAATAAGGCAAACAGGTACAAGAAGTGATTTAAATTATTATATTGTGCATAGAAAACATGACAGCCCCCAAAATGTTGGTCTTTTTCCTTGTGCCTTATTTTCTTCAATTATATAACTCTATGGTAGAAAAGTGTGATATCTGTAAACCACTTCACAACACTTTGCTAGTACTGATTAACGCTGCTTTTGAGTTATGGCTAATTTCTATCACTAGCATTATTTATTGAAGCATTAATACATTTTTCATGTATGCAAATGAGTTCCATATACTGTAGCAACCCATTTATGGCTAAATGTATGTATGTGTATATGTCTTTATTTATATACTGTAGCTCCATTAATGTACATAGCGCTTCACAGCAGTAATACACGTGACAATCATATAAATAACAAATAATACAAATAACAGATCATGGGAATAAGCGCTTCAGACATAAAAGTAACAATTAGGAAAAGGAGACCCTGCTCCGAAGAGCTTACAATCTAATTGGTAGGTAGGAAGAACGTACAGAGACAGTAGGAGGGAGTTCAGGTAAGTGCATCTGCAGGGGGCCAAACTTTATGTATCAGGTGTATAGAATTAGCCACGGAGCTACTCCTACACACCTTTTATATTGTGAATATTATTATCGCTTATTTGCAAAGCGCAGACATATTCTGCAGCGCGGTACAATGGGGGTACAGAATTATATATATTACATAGTCAGAATTGTATGCCATATAAAGACAAACAAGCACAGATACAAAAGGTAATGAGGGCCCTGCTCATGAAAGTTTAAAGTCTAGAACAGGCCTGCACAACACGCGGCCCGCCTGCACTCATTGTGCGGCCTATGGCAGCTTTCCCTGTCCTCCTTCCTCCCAAGCCTGCTTTCCCTCCCGCAAGCCTGCTTTCCCCCCCACGAACCCGCTTTCCCCCATGCGAGCCAGTTTTCACACTGCCCGGGAGCCAGCTCTCCCCCTCCTCCTCCCCCTTGAGCCTGCTCTCAGGACTGCATGCTCTATGTGTGTGGTACTTCATGTGCCTGCTGCTTGCGAGTGTGCTAGTCCTGCCTGCTCTGCATCCGTGATGTGAGGTGTAGGGGGAGAATAAGGTGAGGTGCGGGTGGGGGGGTGAGGGGAGGTGAGGTGCAGGGATGTGATGTGAGGTGCAGAGGGGGGAGGTGAGGTGCAGGGGGGGAGGTGGGGTACAGGGGGGAGAGGTGAGGCATGGGGGCGTGAGGTACAGGGGGGGTGAGGTACAGGGTGGAGGTGATTGTGTAGTGGAGTGATGTGAGGTGAGTTGCAGGGGTGTGATGTGATGTGAGGTGCAGGGGGAGAGTGATGTGAGGTGATGTGCAGGGGGAGGAGAGGTGCAGGGGGGAGGTGAGGTACAGGGGTGATGTGAGGTGTGGTGCAGGGGGGTGATGTGAGGTGCAGGGGGGTGATGGGAGGTGAGGTGCAGGGGGGTGGTGAGGTGCAGGGGGGTGAGATGCATGGGGGTGGGATATGTGTGGTCTGCAGGGGGGTATTGTGTGTTATGTGGAGGGGGAGTATTGTGTATGGGTGAGGGGGAGAGATGGGGGTGTGAGATAGAGGGTGAGTCTCGCAAAGGTTGATGAGGGGTGCAGGGGGAGATATGAGGATGAGGGGTTCTGGGGAATATATATGATGATGATGAGTGCTGGGAGAGATGAGGATGATGATGGGGTGCTGGGGGAGATATGAGGATGATGAGGGGTGCTGGGGCAGATATGAGGATGATGAGGGGTGCTGGGGCAGATATATTGGGATGATGAGGGGTGCTGGGAGAGATTGATGAGGGGTGCTGGAGGAGATGTGAGGATGATGATGATGGTGATGATGAGAGGTGCTAGAGGAGATATGATGATGATGATGATTTTACCCGTGCGGCCCGAATCTGTTTTCCTTGGAGCAGTTCGGCCCTTCTTGCTTTACAAGTTGTGCAGGCCTGGTCTAGAAGATGGCAATAATTAATAAAGTATCACTGCAATCCCATTTTTTTTAATAACACCAAATTCAAACAAAGCTATCTTGGCATTTATTGAATCTAGCCCATTAAATTCAAACAAAGCTATCTTGGCATTTATTGAATCTAGCCCATTCCGCTGGGGAAATGCTGCTTTTAACAATGCTAGAAATAGACTCTTAGCTGTCTTGATCTATAGTCTTGAGGTAGCAGTTAATGTTTACAAAAGGGTTTTTCATGGATTTTGAAGGCCTTTAAAATGTATACATTTTACTTCCTATATACAGTATGAGTATATTATCTCTGCACACTATAATCTCAATGTGATACCAAATGTGTTTAACTGGTTAACCTAACTCCATAGGATTAATTAATCTGAATTAGATACAAAATATGTTCCTACTGTATTTGTTTGAACTAATTTGCTCATACTTCTGGGAGGTTCATTATGTGTTTAAATAAATTTAGTTTTAGCTTGGAAATTAGGATATATGAATACCTATTTAAACAGTTGAATACATTTGATGGAAAAAAAACATTGTTACAGTATAAACTACATAACTGTGTTTGTTAATTTAGTAAACACTGTAGACATTAAAATTGATCTTATGTAGCACTGTAATGAGACCGTTTGTCACTTACCACAATTTAATAACGCTAAATGAGACCCTTACAACTTTTTAAAGACTCTTTTAAATAGTCCTCCTTATGTTCTAGTTTTAAAACAAATGCTATAACATCATACAGTACACGTCTGTTTTATTTGTATGCCAAGCAGATTGGACCCAAAGGTTTGGACTATGACAACTTGACATTTGCTGGAATGCAATTCAAACATACTCTGTCGGTGGAAGTTTCTGATGCCGGAACACCATCTCTGACAAGTAAGAGCTTGCCATTGCTTATCTCTCATTCTGTTCATTATATACTGTACTAATCATTGTACATCATTGTTATTTTAGAGACTCTTTATAAGGCGTGCACACATACAGTACATAGGATAATGACAGCCTGTTTTTCTTTGCCTTTAAAGAGGTTTCATTGAAGAATTAAATATTAAAAATTGCAAAATGAAAGGTTTGTGAAATTCGGGTTGCAGCCTTGAACTTTGCCAATTCGTTTTCTTTTAGTACAGGTTGGCTATAAATGCTATTTGGATAATTATACTGGTAGAAGGACGTGAAGGTGGATAACCAAGTAGCATTCTTGAGTCAGGTGAAAAATTAAAAAAAAACATAACTTTATAAATAATTTATAAAAATAATAATTTTGAAAGTGCCAACATATTCCGCAGCGTGGTACCAAACGGGAAACAGTGGTTACAGTACATAAAGAGAATAACATAGAAATAGGAACAAATACTGTACATTCAAAATGATACATTAGATACTGAAGGACCTGCTTCGTAGTGCTCACAATCTAGAGAGAATAAGAGGCACAGTTAAAGTAAGTGACCAGTATGCGAGTATTCCTCAGGATGAAGTTTGGGGGATGGGGATGTTAAGGGGTGTCAAATACGATTACAAAGAGGTAAGTTTCCAGGGAGCTTTTTAAATTCTTAAAGCCGGAAGAGAGTCTAATAGTGTTTGTACGGCATGTGATAGGTGTGGCAAATCTTGTAGGCAGGAGTGATAGGAGGTTACGAGACAGGACGAGAGGCATACTATAGGTCATGGGCAGAAAAGAAATGAACAATTAGGGTAGTATTTGGAGATGAGGGGTGAGTTGCAAGGAAGGTACTGTTTAAGCCCTTCTTGAGTGTAAAACCATTGAAGATAGTCTTTTCGATCTATTCCCAATTCCCTTCAGCCCGGAAATTTGATTGTGACTATGGATACGTACATACCTACAGATAGCCATTCTGTAGCTGTATCACATAAACAATTCCTCAGGTTCTATACAGTATAATGGGTGAACACTCCCAGTTTGTCTCTTCATTTCAAGCTGTCTCCTACTGTATGCCATTCTGGACGTATTTAGATGATAATATCAAGGCATATTCACTTCAAGAAGAACAAAAGCATACCAAAATAATAATTCCAAAGTTTCACAAGCATGAATGGTGCAAAAACTGAAACTAGAGTCATTTTATTCCTGCTCAGAGAATACATTTTCTAGGAGTATTCATCAATGCCATTGTTGTCAGAGCATTTCTTCCAACGTAGAAAGAGCATTGTAAAAGTAGCCAGAAAGCTCATAACAAATCTGTGCGCATTGACACATTACTCATCAATAGAAGTTGTCTTTAATTGTTGGTCTTGTGGAAAAATAATTCAAAAGATCTGTCTCAAATAATAAGGCCAAACAATCAGCACCTTGGTGGGAAAAGGTAGACTATCTGGCCTTTAAAATATCTGCAGTGGGTAATTGTTACAAGTCTGCAATGATGATTAATTGGAAGATCTATTTCACAAAGGTGTTTGGGCCCCAGAATCTCAGGTTGCCACATTGATATGTGTTACAATGCTTCCACTGCAGCCAGGGATACTTGGTAATGACATGCAAATGAGCACACCGTGTAAAGTTTAATACAGAATTTGGAAAAAAGTTTCCGGTTTGGTATAATTACAAACAAAGAGAACCAGCTCCAGTGTCATCAACTTCAGTCATTCTGAAGTTCGTACATATAGTATTGGCTTTGAGTTGGGGTTATTTTTATTATCCTTAAAAGTTACAGTTGTACTTCCAGGGTCCTCTTTAAAGAACATATAGTTAATCATGATTTAATTATCTGGTTATTGCAAGCAGTCAAGAAAGAAAAACCTCAGATTAAGCCATTTGTTACATCCTAGGATGTTTAATTTGGTCCTCGATGCACTGATGGATGAGCCGTTTGAGCCTATTTCTGAAAACAACCTGAGATGTTTGGCACTTAAAATTGTCTTCCTTGTAGCTGTCACATTAGCAAGGAGAGTAGGGGAAAGAATGCATTGTCATGGGAGGAGTGTTTCACAAGAATAAATCAGAATAAAGTAGTGCTTAAAACAGATGCTGGCTTCCTTCCGAAAGTACACTACTGTAGTTTCACGATTTTACCTGAAGCAGAATAGCATACAGTATATTACTATCATTTTGTCTAAGATCTACAAGATTGGTAGCTATATCACAGGTGAGAAAGCTCAGGCGAAAGTGGAAAAACTTTGTAAAGGTGCAGAATAGTCTTCTCTTCATACATTCTCCAGATTCGGTAGTGTGAACTTTCAGGCCTCAGCAGAGGCAACGTGTTACAAGCCATGCAGAAGTTCAGAAAGAAAAAAGAGGACGAGATGTGTATATTTTGTGGCAGAATGCTCTCGCAGTAGGGTCAGGAAGAGTCCACATGGTACATTTAAGACTTTAATAAACCCTTTGGTTTATTTAACCATATCCAAAACACAGTAATGTAGGTACACTGTCCCATCAAGGCAAAACAAATCATAAAAACAAAACCTACTCCACAGTAGGGAGGCTAACTAGATAGCAATGTCCCTGACTGTCCAAAGCTAACTTCCTAACTTCCAGTGCTAACCATTACATTGTATAACTAGAAGTTATGCGATATACTTTCTTGAAGTACTTTCACAACTTTCTTACTTTCTGCTCCTCCAGTGCTTGCTCTTGTTTCTGTACTTTCTCTTGTTCCCTGCATGGGACTCCAGGAGTAAAATAGGACCTCAATAGCCTTAACAGCAAGGAATGCAAGGATTGTTGGGGTCACGGGCAGGGTTCATTGGCAGGTGGCAGCAAGGATCATCAGGGTCCAGGCAGGGATCGGTGGAAGGCGGCAAGCTGGATTGTCAGGGTCCAGGCAGGGGTCAGCAGCAGGAAGGCAGAAACAGGGTAGGGAAGCAGAAACAGGGCAGGTGAGCAGGAAATAGACGGGGGCAAGTTAGTTCAATAGCAAGGACCTTTAGTGATGTAACCAGTACTTCACATGAACAAAAAAGGAACAGATCATGGGCAGAGGCAGAAGGAGTCTGGACACAAACAAAGCAAAGACAAGGAGATGCAGGAAATAGGAAACTATAAAGCAGACAGAGACAGACGACAGGAGCACCCAAGAGGTAACAGAGGAAAACCCAGAGCAGACAGAAAACAGCAGCACACTCGGTGGACAGACAAAGGAACTGGGAGAGAGGGAGACATAGGAAAATATGACAGGGCTATTCCTGACACTCCCTCTCATACTAAGTCACCTGGCCTATAAGCTCCTCCTCATCGATGCTCTGGTGATGCTCAGCATGACCTTCAGCTCCTAATGCTGCTCTACGGTACACACTGGGTACTCAGATGCTCCTTCAGCACGTGTACTTTGATAGCACAGATGAGGAGCATAAAGAAATGCTCTAGTACCAGCCTAGTAATATAATCAAATCCAGTACTTTCTCAATGTGACATCATCGCGCTGATGGTGCCCTGTTCCAATTGGCTGGAGAGACTGCTTGGTTGTCTATTGGTCCATTCAGTTGCAATGACATAGCGGGGTTTAGATGCGCTGGTGCAGGATCTCCCGGTCACATCAACGCTTCCCTGTTGTCAGGGTAACCTGTGTAAACACACAGCAGGAGTGTGATCCGAGGCGGCCTTCTAAGGGACCCACACACAGGAAAGCAATCTCTTCCTGGTGATCCCTCCATCGTAATAAGCAAGATCCACATAAGGCAGCAATGGCTATTTGTAAAAGAATGCAGAAAGAACAGGTTAAAGGCAACAGTACACAATGTAGATATAAATAGCCTAATCAAAGTTAGAACAAACATACTGGTCTGATATAAGTCTATTGAAAACCCAAAACGGAATGTTCCTACAAAATGGATATGACAATATCAATAATATTCTAAAAAGTGTAAAAATGCAATATGTCTGGTGGCAATACTGTATATCATGGAATGTGAAAGAACAGCAACTAGAGGGACAGGCAGAGGTAAGGGGGGCCAAAGTGCCAAAGGACTGATCACAACACTTGACGATGAAAATGACAGTGCCGGTAAGGGACACACACTTCAAATGGGGGCAACCAAGTCATGGTGAGCAGATCTATGGATCGTAAACAGGATATATTACTGTATGAAACTGGACAACGGCGAAAGGACCAAACTGTACACAGAAGGAACTGACACACTGGAATCTAGTATAGGATTAAAAATAGCAGCTCAGATTTATTTCCTTGTTTATATCTTCAGGTGTCATAGTCCCCAAGCGCCATATCCACTGTGTCTCTTTTTGAAGTAATAGTTTATTCACATTACCCCCATGTCCTACTATAATCCCTATGCTCACACACATTTTTAACTCCTCCCTCTGCTCTGGAACCTTTCCATCCTCCTTCAAACATGCAACAGTCATACCATTACTCAAAACCAGCAAGCTTGACCCTACCTGTCTTTTTAACTATCGACCTGTCTCTCTCCTGCCTTTTGCCTCTAAACTCCTTGAACGTCTTGTATTCTCTCGCTTGCTCCATTTTCTCAACACCTATTCCCTACTAGACCCTCTACAATCTGGCTTCCGCACTGCTCACTCCACGGAAACAGCCCTCACTAAAATAACTGACGACCTCCATGCTGCCAAAGACAGAGGTCATTACACTCTGCTCATATTACTCGACCTCTCTGCAGCATTTGACACCGTGTACCACCCTCTTCTCCTTCACATTCTCCATACGCTTGGTATTCGGAACAAAGCTCTATCCTGGATCTCATCCTACCTCTCCCATCGTACTTTCAGTGTCTCTTCTGCTAACACCTCCTCCTCCTCTATTGATCTCTCTGTTGGGGTACCCAGGGCTCTGTCCTGGGACCTCTTCTCTTTTCTCTGTACACACTCTCTCTAGGTGACCTAATAACATCTTTTGGGTTTAAATATCACCTCTATGCTGATGACACACAAATATACTTTTCAACATCCGACCTTACACCTGCTGTACAAACCAAAGTTTCTGAATGTCTCTCTGCTACTAAATATCACCTCTATGCTGATGACACACAAATATACTTTTCAACATCCGACCTTACACCTGCTGTACAAACCAAAGTTTCTGAATGTCTCTCTGCTACAGTATATCATCCTGGGTGGCCCTCCGCCGCCATAAACTCAACATGGCTAAAACAGAGCTCCTCATACTTCCTCCCAAACCTGGCCCTACTACCTCCTTCCACATTACTGTTGGAACTACGATCATTCACCCAGTAGCCCAAGCACACTCCTAAGGGTCACACTCGACTCCTCTCTCACATTCGCCCCTCAGATTCAAAACATTTCTAAAACCTGTTGCTTTTTTCTCCGCAATATAACAAAGATACGCCCTTTCCTCTGTTGCTCGACTGCTGACTCAGGCCCTCATTCTCTTCCGTCTTGACTACTGTAACCTCCTGCTGTCCTGCCTTCCTGCCTCTCACCTGTCTCCCCTACAATCTATCCTAAACGCTGCTGCCAGAGTCACGCAACTCTTTGCTAGATCTGTCTCAGCATCTCCCCTCATGAAATCCCTCTCCTGGCTTCCGATCAAATCCCGCATCTCACACTCCATTCTTCTCCTCACTTTTAAAGCTTTACACTCTTCTGCCCCTCCTTACATCTCAGCCCTAATTTCTCGTTATGCACCATCCAGACTCTTGCGTTCTTCTCAAGGATGTCTTCTTTCTACCCCCTTTATATCTAAAGCCCTCTCCCGGCTTAAACCTTTTTCATCGACTGCCCCACACCTCTGGAAGGCCCTTCCCCTCAGTACCCGACTAGCATCCTCTCTATCCACCTTTAAGACGCAACTTAAGACACACTTGCTTAAAGAAGCATATGAATAGCACTGTGGATATTCTGAACACATGATACATAAAGCTTGGCCCCCTGCAGACGCACTTACCAGAACTCCCTCCTACTGTCTCTGTACGTTCTCCCTACCTACCAATTAGACTGTAAGCTCCTCGGTCAGGGACTCCTCTTCCTTAATGTTACTTTTATGTCTAACTGAAAAACAAGGAAAAGAATCCCAAGGGGATTTCTGGATATGAGCACTATTGTAAGTGATCCAGACAAAAGGCTGAGTAGCAATAGTCTGGTGGACAAGGTGATATGGATATGTATCTGCTCAGGTAAATAAACACAGTCCCACCAACAAGTCTTTAGTGTTAAGACTTGTGGATGGGACTGTGTTTGTTTATTTACCTGAGCAGATACTTGTCCACCAGACTATTACTACTCAGCCTTTTGTCTGGATCACTTACAATAGTGCTCATATCCAGAAATAGGTTGATAGCCAGTGCCCCGTAAATAGCTGTGACAAACATGCGCCTTTCCCGTTAGGTTTTAATTAGTAGTTTGCTTTGATATCATTAAAATTTATTTATTTTTGAGTTCCTTATAAGTGAGTGCATCCCCTTGGGATTCTTTTCCTTGTTTTCCAGTTTACCCTTTGTCCCTGATAGCACCACTCCAGTCTCTACTCTCATATGCCACTGACTGAGCGGGGTTTATTCCACCTCTCTCCCCTTTCCCCCCAGTTATTATACTTTTATGTCTAAAGCACTTATTCCCATGATCTGTTATTTATATTATCTGTTATTTATTTGATTACCATGTGTATTACTACTGTGAAGCGCTATGTACATTAATGGCGCTATATAAATAAAGACATACATACAATACAATACAATGTCTGCTCTTATACACACCATCGATCATATGAAATCGGAGTTGACTAGGATTGTGACCAGCTTGTGTGAAGTGGTGTGCCACAGGTGCCTCTTGATCACATCGCTGGATCGCTGCCTAGTGCTGTCGGATTCTGTCCTTCACACATTGGGTGGTTTTCCCCACATAACCTAATCCGCACGGACATTTAATAAAGTAAATGACATTCCTTGATAGGCAGGTAAAAAAAAACTATGGCTATTGAAAGATTGTCCTGTACGTGGATGAGTAAATGTATTGCCTTCCTGGAGGCTATCTCACTGACTGCAACTGCAGCAACGATAACGCCCCTTTCTGGGTGGGCCCAAAAAGGTTTGGAACTGAGTTGTGCCACCTATGTCAGCTTTAATTAAGCTATCCTTCAAATTCTTGCAAAAAGTTGTATGAAAACAGTGGTCTGTGTCCCAATATTGGTGTAAGAAGAGGATCAGACCCAAGCAGGTGCCAATGTTTAAGGATGATATTCTTGATATGACCGCTGAAAGTACTATAAGTGGAGACAAATGGGATCGAAAATTGTCTAACTGTTTGCACCACTTCTATTCACTCCAATATAGGCTCTTTGTGTGCTGTCTATTTATATTTTTTACTAAAACTTACCAAGATTCAGCCGCGCCTCAATGGCAATGCGGCGTCAAATGACGCCGCGGGGTCATGTGACATGACGTAACGGCGTCAAATTATGCCATGGGTCGCGTGACCCCGGAGCGTCATTTGACGTGTCTGGGAGGTAGGAGAGCAAGACCGGGGGAGGCCAGGAAGGGGGCCGCAGCTTAAAAAGTTTGCGCTCCCCTGCTGTATAGCACACATACTTCACCTCACTAGCATACAGAATACATGACTCTGTCACAGTGTATACATTTATGGTATTCTGTTTCTCTCCATTTGGGAACTACTGTGGTACTTTCCATTCAACTTTCCTGCCATGCGGATTTCCAAATCTGCCGTCCTTAGGCACTTACCTGTGTCTGCCACCTGTGTCTGCCGCCCTGCTTCCCCTTCAGAATCCAGCATCAGATGATATTGTAGACGTCACCAACGTGACGTCGCATGGTGTTGCATTACCATGGTAACGCAACATCATGATGTCATTTACCGCCATGGTTGCCATGGCAACGAGATGCCGTTTGACGTCATTTGTGACATCCGCTGCATCATTTGACGCTCGATTTTGAAGGAGAAGCAGGGCGGCAGAACGGAGGCGGCCGGCACAGGTAAGTAAGTCCCTTCCCATTAGGTCCGATACGCCGAAAGCATGTCAGATGCGGACATTTTTGCCGCCCCAAAATGTTGCCGTCTTAGTCCCTGGTCTAACGGGAAATCTGACACTGTGGAGGGGAAAGAGAAAAGAAAAATTATTTTCTTACCAATAATTTTCTTTCCTCTATCCTCCATGGCAGTGTTACTTTCCTCCCTTTCATTTTTTGCTGGTTATGGTCGTTTGGTGTGTGGCGTCACATGTATCTTTGCGAATACTGCAAGACGCTGTGTAAAGGAGGTGTGCCTTTTCTGAGGTAGGGGCTTACCTATACATCTTTACTGCCATGGAAAAGATTGAGGAAAGAACATTATCTGCCAGAAATTATGCTTCTGCTTTAAAAACAAAAAAAATATTTTATTTGACTTTGTTGAACAGACCCCAAAGTGAAAGACGTCCTCAATGTCTTAAATGCTGGTAATTGTAGGTTCTGCTGAAATCAGCTATAAACTTCTTCTATGTATACAATAAGCAGACATCTTGACTTGTTGAAGTTCTATTTTTTGTTTTTTCTTGATTCTTAGATGAATGTGAAAAAGTATATGTACTGTAGAATAACAGAGAGAAAGCAAAAAAAAAAAGGTCAGATATAGAATGAGAAACATCTGCATTACATTGCTCCAGTGTATTGAAAAGTACTTCACAATGAAAGAACATATTACTTCTGATTTCCTGAATTCAAAATGAAATAAACATTTGGTTCTCTTTTTATGTAGGTACTGTTACTATTATTGTAAGAGTTACCCGTGTGAATGAACTGATCCCAAAGCCGTTGCCAAACGTGTTCCATGTGCATGAAAACAGTCCTGTGGATTCCTTGGTTGGGGCCGTCAGATTTGAAGACCTTGATTGGCCATTTAATAATCTGAAGTTTACCATTGCTGGAGGTGATTTTGGAAACCCTCCAAAGTTCTACATAGGACCAAAGACAGGTAATATTTTCTATCAAATCTTCCTCAAAATGTTGAGAAAAAAATTAAAAGAAGATGTCTCTGGAATGAGATTTTTTATGTAATTTATAGAAGGCTGAAATATTTTGACAGCAACTCTGGTTCCTGTTTTTTCAGCATAGAATACACTTTTTTGATTCTGTCACAAATAACATCAAAAACCATGGGCTGTCAAATGACTCTTATTTTTTTAACATTTAGTGACTAAATTGAATAAAAGGTGGAGCCTGCATTTATTTATTTATTTATAAAATGTTTTACCAGGAAGTAATACATTGAGAGTTACCTCTCGTTTTCAAGTATGTCCTGGGCATAGAGATATGATGACAAATAATACATAGTTACAAATACATAGTTACATAAGTGAACAGGGTATACATTGTATATGACATTGCATGCACAGTTAAAGATCATATATATTATAGGCGAATGTAACAGTTACAGACCAGATTAAAATGTGAGACAGCTTTAGTTTTGAAAGAATTTTAGACTGGTGGTGGCTGTGAGAGTCTCCGGAAGATTGTTCCAATTTTGGGGTGCACGGTAAGAGAAAGAGGAGCTGCCGGATACTTGGCTGAACCTTGGAACCATGAACAGTCTTTTGGAGTCAGATCTCAGATGATAAGTGCTGCATGTTGTAGGGGTGAGGCGCTTGTTCTGCTAGACGGGAAGCTTGCCCAGAAAGTATTTCAGGCGAGATGAACTTTGCGCCTAGACTCAAGTGATGATCAATCTAGTTCATTGAGCATTTCGCAGTGATGTGTGTTGTATTTGCATTGGAGAACAAAATGGCATATTGAATTGTAGAGGGTATCACGTTTGCTAGGGTGGGTTTGGGGTGCCAAGTTGTATACTATGTCCCCATAGTCTATAATTGGCATTAGCATCTGCTGTGCGATGCGCTTTCTGACCAGCAGACTTAGGGAGGATTTGTTCCTATAAAGTACACCTAGTTTGGCAAAGGTTTTGGATGTCAGGGTATAAATGTGCATCCCGAATGTTTAATGTGAGTCAAACCATATGTCCAAGTATTTAAAACTAATAACAGGAGTTAGGGTGGTATTCACGTTGGTTCTGATCTGGAGCTCAGTCATTGGAAGCTTTAAAGATGTAGACTTGGTCCCAAATACCATTGTTACAGTCTTGTCAGTATTTAAAAACTGTTTATTTTGGGATCTCCAATTTTCAAGTCTCCAAAAGTCAGATTGAAGTATGTGTTCAAGGTCGGAGAGGCTAGGGCTCTGTGCATATAAGATTGAGTCATCTGCATACATGTGTATTGAAGCTCCCTTACAAGCTGTAGGAAGAACATCGCTGAACACTGAGAAGAGTAGGGGGCCCAGAACAGAGCCTTACAGAACACCACAGGTGATATCAAGGGATTGGATTTAGAACCTGAGATAGACACATGTTGGGATCTACCTGATAGGTAGAAATGAAACCAGTTTAAATCATGCTTTCCTATTCCAGAGCACTGGAGTTTGTTAAGAAAGATAACATGATCAACAGTATCAAAAGCCTTTGCAAAATAT
Organism: Ascaphus truei; assembly: GCF_040206685.1. Taxonomy (NCBI): domain Eukaryota; kingdom Metazoa; phylum Chordata; class Amphibia; order Anura; family Ascaphidae; genus Ascaphus; species Ascaphus truei. The sequence goes on from NC_134487.1 coordinate 33,047,015, forward strand.
AGGAATATTGCACCAGTGAGTTGTCCCAGCTCCATTCCACACTGTGGAATATGGACTATGGAAGCAGTTGGTTTGGCAATGGCTGGAGCACCAAGTCTTAGGAACTTATGTAGATTGCAGTAAGTCAGGTCCACATTGGCTGCATTGTTTTAATTTGAGGAGCGCTTGTGTAATCTCTTCAGATACTGGGACAAATTGAAAATTGTGAGCAGTGTTGGGAGAGGGTTGGACTATAGGGGTACTCTCAGAATGAGGTTCATGTTTATGGTTTGGGTTGCGTTTCACTAATAAGTTAGTAGCACACCCCACAAAGTAATCATTGAATGCATTTGCAATGTCAGTGGGATTTGTCAGAGTAATATCCTCCTTAGTGAAATTACAACCACGGTCTTGCATGTAATAGTGTGTAAATGTACATATTCGATATAGAATTCAAATCATGCAGTCCTCTTGAGCTGATCCATGCTATTTGTAGCTCTAGGGAGCTCCAGGTTCCTGAGATACTTACCGGTTTAGTATACTTCCTGGACATTTAAACATGGCCACCTTGGTAGTCTAGTAGGCGCTGCCATTTTGTTTTCCTTGCTGGGAGCAGTAACACCAGTAAATAAACCGGTAGGTACCTAGGGACTCACAGAACTAAAAATAGAACTTTAAGCTTCCAAGTTTTAGACAAATAAATAGCACATGTTTTAAAATGTTTATCAAATATATGACAGCATATAGTTTGAATAGTAAAAATGTGTAGTCATTGTACTGTAGTTATTGGTACCATATGTCACTAATGTATTTTAGGCACCCAATAAAATGACACAGCAATCCATTCAAATAGTTATGTCTTAAGGATACACAATTATATTTCAAAATACTACAATCGAATTACTGGAAAGTTAAAGGACCCTTTAGACCTCAAAGTCTTCCATTTAGCAGCATGCAGGAAAAAAATGCAATCGTGTTATTGTCCCTAAATTAATTTTTTAATAAAATATGTTCATACAATATAATAACAGATAATCATTCTCTACTAACTACAGTATTTAGTAGTTTCTAAAATGTTGCAACCATTTACTTATATACTATATACATATATTCCAGGTATTATCAAGGTACTAGATACACTGGACTTTGAGATTCAGAGCCGTTATAGTGTAACAGTGGAAGCAATTGATTTGAACAATGATCGGCAACCTGATCCCATCAAGCAGTTAAAGAACTTTACTGTTGCTACAATCAATATTTTAGTAAGTACAGTACAGTATGTTATACAAAAGCAAAAATACTGCGGAGCCATACCAACTAGCCTACCTGTATAGTGTCAAGAGTCTGTTGTAGGATGCTTAAAATATCAGAATTAGCATTCAGTTTGTGTTTCATGTACAGAACTTCTATTTAACACGTTATCAATGGGATGAGATATTTACAGAATACAAAATGCTTTGTTTTCATCCTAAAGCATGTTTTATTGTCACCAATGTATTATTCGCCTTGCTCAAGGAACTGCACAACCAACACACCTACTTAATGATATTTCAATAGTGTAATGTATATTTTGAAAGTGGTGTGGGAGTGTGTCTTATTTTGCATAGCACTGCTTAGTAAATATAGCCCATCATGCTCTGGGGTTCTTTGTTTAAGCTTAGCCACTGGAATGCAATTTGAGGGTGGTAAGTGGCTGCAAATCAGAAGAAAAACAATAAACTATCCTCTTCTGTACAGCTTCAGTCAGAATTTGAATGCTGTCAGATGTTTTAGAGCCTGAACAGGGCTGTCCTCAACCATGTTCAGAGAAGTGTGATGAACTCTTGAAAGGTTTCTGTCTTCTATGTTTCTTCTTAAATTCATGTCTTCTATGTCAATTTTATAAACAATTGTCATGTAACAATACTCAGTAATGGGGACATATACACAAAGCTTTTTCTATTTGAATAAAATAAAATTATATAACAAATAAGGCAAACTAGAAGTTAAACTATGTGTGTGTATATACAGCTAAACCCCGTTATAACGCGCCTCGTTATACCGCGATTCGGTTATAACGCGGTTTTCCCGTGGCTCCCGTTTAAAAAAAAAAACACACTGACACACTGCACACACACTGCACACTGCACACACTTACACACACTCACACACACTCACACACATTCAGACACTTACACACACTTAGACACTCACAGACACTCACACACACTTACACACACTTACACACACTTACACACACTCACAGAGATTTAAAAAAAAAAAAAAATTTTTGCACACTGCACACACTGCACACACTCACTGCACACACACTGCTCATTGCTCACACTGCCACACTGCACACACACTGCTCATTGCTCACACTGCACACACTGCACACTGCACACACTGACACACTGCACACACACTGCACACTGCACACACACTGCTCATTGCTCACACTGCACACACTGCACACACACTGCACATACACTGCACACTGCTCATTGCTCACACTGCACACACTGACACACTGCACACACACTGCTCATTGTTCACACTGCACACTGCACACACTGCACACACTCACTGCACACACACTTCTCATTGCTCACACTGCACACTGCACACACACTGCACACTGCACACACACTGCACACACACTACTCATTGCTCACACTGCACACACTGACACACACACTGCACACTTCACCACACTGTTCATTGCTCACACTGCACACACTGACACACTGCACACACACTACACACACACTGCACACTGCACACACACTGCTCATTGCTCACACTGCACACACTGACACACTGCACACACACTGCACACACACTGCACACTGCACACACACTGCTCATTGCTCACACTGCACACACTGACACACTGCACACACACTGCACACTGCACACACACTGCTCATTGCTCACACGGCACACACTGACACACTGCACACACACTGCACACTGCACACACTGACACACTGCACACACACTGCACACTGCACACACACTGCTCATTGCTCACACGGCACACACTGACACACTGCACACACACGGCACACTGCACACACACTGCTCATTGCTCACACGGCACACACTGACACACTGCACACACACTGCACACTGCACACACTGACACACTGCACACACACTGCACACTGCACACACACTGCTCATTGCTCACACGGCACACACTGACACACTGCACACACACTGCACACTGCACACACTGACACACTGCACACACACTGCACACTGCACACACACTGCTCATTGCTCACACTGCACACACTGACACACTGCACACACACTGCACACTGCACACACACTGCTCATTGCTCACACGGCACACACTGACACACTGCACACACACTGCACACTGCACACACTTACACACACTCACACACACTCACACACACTCACACACACTCACACACACTCACAGACACTGACACACACTTACACACACACTCAGACACTTACACACACTTACACACACTTAGACACTCACAGACACTCACAGACACTCACACACACTTACACACACTTACACACACTCACAGACACTTACACACACTCACACCCACATACACACACTTTCTCTCCCATATATACATACACACACACACTCTCTGACTCTACACAGACGGGGGGTGGGGTCGGAGCAGAGGAAAGGCCGCGACCAGCACCACCACCCGCTCCCCCCCCCCTCCTCCCGCGCAGGCAGCGGGAGCGCCAGGGACAGCGGTGGGGAGAAGAAACCCCCCGCTACCACCTCCATGCAGGCAGCGGGAGCACCGGGCACGTGGAGGGATCAGAGGTAAGCGGGGACCGGAGGGACATCCCCGCTCCCATCTCCTTCCCCGCGGGCTGTCCTGCGGTGACAGGGGGAAGCGGGGAGCGGAGGGACATGCCCGCTCCCATCTTCTGCCCCGCGGCCTGTCACGCGGTGACAGGGGGAAGCGGGGACCGGAGGGACATCCCCGCTCCCATCTCCTGCCCCGCGGGCTGTCCCGCGGTGACAGGGGGAAGCGGGGAGCGGAGGGACATGCCCGCTCCCATCTCCTGTCCCGCGGGATGAATCTGCATTAAAGCGGCGGCCATTTTTTTCCCCGCGACCCCGTTAGTAACGCGGTGGTCTCAGGGTGGACCCCGAGACCCGCGTTATAACGGGGTTTAGCTGTATATATATATATTGCAGAATAAATGAGTACTTCGGTATTAGGTGATACCTTTTTTTATTTGGACTAACAATTTATGTCATAGGACAAGCTTTCGAGAGTTCTCCTTTCTTCCTCAGATCAACTATACTGATTTACAAAGGAATCTATGGCTAAAACCGAGGCTAGGAAAGCCTCGATTTTAGCCATAGATTCCTTTGTAAATCAGTATTGCTGACCTGAAGAAGAAAGGAGAACTCTTGAAAGCTTGTCCTATGACATAAATTGTTAGTCCAAATAAAAAAAAGGTATCATCTAATACTGAAGCCAAGATGTGCTGTCTAAAGGTAATAAATTGAGTCATTAGTATAATAAGCTATCCGTCAAATAACTCAATGTGCCGTCATTGTGTCAATAAAACATCTTATTTGCTCTTTGAATTGTACACAGTGGTATTTTCTATTCAAAGTAGTAAACAAACAATTACTTTTAGTACATTGATAATAGTCAAACAAAGACACTGGTATTGCTTATGTAAGTCTTTAGCAAGATGTGTTAAGAAAATATTTAAAAGTAAATATTAAGTTTATTTATATTAAACTGTAGATCCCTTTATAGTAAAATAATACTACGGATTCTTCTTGGAAGTGATGGCTACTAGCAATGTAAAAATGACTGTAGTATAATAATCATACAGTATGATGATTTGTGCTTATGTGGCACCTATCCTCTGCTAACCTCTTCCATTCTATGTCTACGTTTACAGTGCAGATAATTGTAGACCAATTGTTAGAATGTATTCATTTGAACATCTTTACTTAAAGGTCTCTATTTGTGGATAAGTCTGATGCCTCAAAAGAGCTGGTTCTTAATGTAAAAGCATTTCCGTAGGTCTACAGAGAGGAAACTCCACTTTGGAGGAAACTCTAGGTGAGCTATTGCTGTACTCTTCAGCATTCTAAAAAAGTTTGGTTTCTGAATGTATGTTGCAGTATTGACTAGAAATGTACACTATGGTTCAAAGCCGGATGAAAACTATCGTCCCAGCTTCCTAATAATGTGCAATGGAATCTTGAATTTGGAATTGATGATGCAGCGGAAATAAGAAAAAAATGACCTGTATAAAGGCGTAAAAACAGTTTTCTTGCATATGAAACAAAATCTGTAAATGTGAGAGGTCGTTAGTCATCATCTATGAGCACTGTTTTAGCATATTGACCTTTAAAAGTTAAAAGCTGTGTGAACGGCGATGCATTTGCTTAAATGGGCTCCACGCGCGCGCGAACGGGAAGCCACAGAAGGCCCACCGAGAATCGAGGGTGGGAGGAGGAACTCCAAAAAGCAGCAGCTGCCCTCAGCCCTCCAAGTGCCGGAGGGAGATGCAGGAAGATGCGCGCCGCCCGGCGTGGATGCCCCTGGGTACGCAACCCCTTCCTGACTCTCGACCTGCAACGATGAGGAAACCAGGGGCAGGAGGAGGAGGCAGCACCGGTATGGGTTCCCCACACACCCACCAAAAGCCACCAGCCTGCCCCTTCACTGCTCCCCGCACTACCCAGCTACCATACCACTCCCCCGCACCACCTCCCTCCCTGGGCAACCACCACGGGACCAGGGGCAGGTCGGGGGGAGAACCCACCAGACCTCGCTCTCCCCCGAGCCCATCACCCGCCCCGCTTAAGTAGGCCCCGTGCAACCCCTCCGCTGGTCGGGGGAGGGGAAATGTGGGGGGTGGGCCAGCAAGGGGAAAGCCAGCCCCCCCTGGTCACGAGACTCCCCCGCCCATGGCTAGGGGGGGGCACTTTACATCAATTGAATAAGAGTTGACCATAAACTCCTCAGGGATGAAAAAAGCTGAAGTGGGTCAGATAGATAGTTGAAATGAGGGTTAATTTAAGCAAGGGTTCAAATTAATTAGAATGCAAGACATTGAAATTGTAGGAGATAATTCCATCAATGGAAAGGAGGCACAGTTTAAGATGTGGTTTAGACAATTTATAGATTCCTTTAAGAAGGACCTTGATACAATGGAAAGCTGTTATGGGTATTTGATAATATAAAATGCTGAATTCTGGTTAGGCATTAATTAATAGTTCTATATTATACAGTAGCTTAATAGACAGCAATGGCAAGAGGAGAAATTACCTTACTTAATTTTGGTGGCTGATGGACTAATTGCTAACTTTTAGCTAAGTTAGTTAATAAACTAAGTTAATTTTGACACAGCTGTAGGCTATATTTCTTGTTATACTGTAGGTTTACAATTATTTTTGTTTCCTAATTGTATATGCTTAATTATGCTATTCTAGATTTTTTCATCTTATTTTTACTTTTTTCATAAATTGGTAAAAATCCAAAACCAAACAGATCAAGTTTGGGCCTAAACAAGACCATTAGAAAAACACTGAAACTGTTAGAAACAAAACCGAAATGCAATTTTTGTAGAACTCAAGCCATGACCAAAACTTGATTTTAAAAACAAAACAAGTGAAAATGACCATCCTTGAAAATATGGCATATTTTGGTAACAAATTGAACACCTTGGTCTTAAAATATGCATTCAGCACACTAATACGGGTTTCCTAGAAAATATACCAATATATATTATGTTCATTTTAGCTATTCTATGTTACTAAACATGAAATTCACAGTATAGTGTAATGCCAATTTGCTTTTTGTCTCATTAGTTATCAGTTCCATCTTTTTACTGCTGGTTCAAGGAGCTTTGCAGTAGACAATGTACGCTTTTGTATTTTGTCAGCAAACCCTGTAATTAACGTTGACAAAATTAGGTAGTGATTATTGCCTTTCTGTGCATATTATTATAGCAATAGACAAATTGACCATTTATGTGTGCATAATTTTTCTTTAATTGAAACCAGATTGGCAAAAGTAAGGTCTGTTGATTATAGTAGCTATCCAGTTACTAGTTTACACAGAACTGGATTTCGTTCCATTGTTGTGGTACTCTACGTCTATCGCTACCTGATTTACAGGTATTTTACTGCCACAGCCAGAATACTAAAATAATCAAATAGTTAAATAAATATGCATATCCCTTTCTCCATTGACATGAAGCTATAGACAAATTAAATCAGTTCATCTTTGTTATGATTGAAAACTTTTAAATTGTCCTATCTTAAATGCAGTTTACAGCTGTTTGTTAGTGGGGGTGATTATGTTTAATCTAAAATGATAATATTATAATAATGGGTATTGTGTGCTAATTTAATTTAATAAAGTGTACTATTGTAGCTGTACAGTAATTATTTTCCTATGAGTATGAGTATTGTGACCATTATTCATGTTGTATCAGTTATCAATGTAAACTCACTAATCGTGGTATGTGTTTGCAGATGGATTTAAGTTTCACTCTAAAGTACCAACAAATAAATATACTTTATGAGAATGTTTTGTTTGGAAAGTTATCACAATATTTCTTTGTAACTTTTGCAGAATGTGAATGACGAGCCTCCTGTTTGCTCTCCTGCATACTATGAAACTATTATTTATTCGACAGTAAAATCCACTTCCCTTACATTGAAGTGCTCAGACAAGGATTCTCCTGCAAATCAATTGAGCTATATTATAGTATCAGGTATAATTCTTTTAAGTGTTCTTGCTTATTTGTGTATTGATTTTAGTCAGTCAGTCTAAAGTTCACATACAGAACAAACATCAGGGATGTTTTATAAAGTACGTTGTAAATAGAAATTATATCCTCACAAACTATTCCTGGTAATTATTACTGTAAAGTAATACCACAATAAACAGATTTCACAATCTGATTCCATTTGTATATAAATGTGATGGGATCAGTTTCTGTAGGTTGCGGTACCATTTGAAGCCGCATGGTTTTATTTTGCACAAGTCTATGGATAACACACCCTTACATGAACATGACTATCATGTATTATGTACTGTATATGCTATAGAGCAGTCAAGTTTAATATTTTTCTGATGAATCGTTGTGTTCATTAAGATGGCTGAATGGAAAGAAAAATGTAACATTATAAACCTCCTTTGTTTATGAATGGTGTACAATGAGGGGAAAATCAGCCAGAGTGATATCAGATGCAGTAGTGCTGACGAGTATTCTAAAGCAAACGTGGGGCAATCACCAACAAGACCCAGGTACATGCTGGGTACATGCTGCAATATTTCAGTTTCTGCAGACAGATGAATGGCCCATCGGATTAACAGCGGAGGTCCCTGGCAGTCCCATTATAACTGAAATGTTACTGAAATGTTGCAGCATGTACCCAGCATGTACCTGGCTCTTGTTGGTCATAGCCCAGATTTTCCCAGGCAAGTTTAAGGCACGTTTTAGAATACTCGTCGTCGCACCTGTATCATAATATTTCTCTAATTGTATGAAACCTGCACAAAGATAGATATCCATATCTCTATCTCTATCTATATCTTTGTGCAGGTTTCATACAATTAGATAAATATTATGATATCTGATATCACTATCAGTAAAGTGATAAGCTCACAAGACAGTGTGCTCAAAAGAAAAAATCCACTCAAATATAAAATATATCTTTTATTAACATTACTTAAAACATATATTACCGATTGTGAGTGTAACAGTAATTAAAATAAATATGTGAGACGAACTGCCTATAACCATTACTAAATAAATAAACACTCAGGCACAGTATACTACTTGTCGGGTGGTATGAGGTAGGAGGCAGATGCAGCACTGGTGAAAATGACCAACTGAGACCAGAAACACAGATCTAAAGTGCACCAATAAATAGCACTCGTTTGAAAACCATGTTAGAATAATTCATAGGTAGATCTAATAAGGTGCATTTAATTGTAACCAAAAGCTAAATGTAACCCATATACCCAACCTGGGAGAGGTTTATACCAGGAGCTAAGTACTGCCTTAATGATCTGAGTGTGTTATTGTATTATTAAATTGCTATGTGTGGGGTGACCATAACTAACAGCCGCCCACAACACTATTAGGTTGTTGATATATAACACAGAACCAAGTATATCATAAGTTCAGATACATGTGGGATCATAGTCAGAGTCCCACATACAGCTATAGCGCAGCATCGGCTTAGGTAGATCACACATACTGTACAGTCCACTATAAGGTAGTACCAAGTAATAAGCTCCAAAGTATGTTATAATATATTTTATGATGGTTAAGTATATATTCTGGTCAGCTGCAGTAACGTCTAACTAAACTAAAACAGCACAATGTTGGAGACTCATAACATCACAACGTGCCCTACGCACGTTTCCCTCCAGCTACGGAGCTTCCTCAGGGACATTTTCATGATCACTCCCTATCCCACCCCCTTTTTGTCTATCTGATATCACTATGGCTGATTTCCCCCCTTATTGTACACCATTCATAAACAAAGGAGGTTTATAATGTGAATGTATTCTTTCCATTCAGCCATCTTAATGAACACATAGATTCATCAGAAAAATATTAAACTTGACTGCTCTATAGCATATACATAACACATGATAGTCATGTTCATTGTAAGTGTGTGTTATCCATAGACTTGTGCAAAATAAAACTATGCGGCTTCAAATGGCAATATATATATATACATGTAGAGGTATCAGTACCGTGTTAGCCGAGCTTCAATAATCAAAAAATAAATAGATGATACCGTTCTGTGGCTAACAAAATGCTTTTATTTGTGCGAGCTTTCGAGATACACTGATCTCTTCTTCCGGCGATGTTACAATGAATGAAGCAAGCAAAGGGTATACTTAAAAACAGTGTCTCATGGAATGTTATCTGTGCTTGTCCTTCCCCCGGTGTGGATGAGATTTATGGCTAGAGGTGTTAAATGGTTCCTGAAAGTAAGTGATGTAAGAGTGTGTGTGTGTATCTGTGTGAATATAAATGAATGGAGAGCCCACAGTATATACAGTGCTATACAAAAGGGGTGTGTGGAGTGGGAGTTAATATAAATGGAGTGGGTGTGGAAATGTGAGAGATAGTAGCATAACTAAAAGTGTGTGTGGATACTATGTGGTCCCTATTGGTGTATAGGGATGGAAAAACAAGGGGTGTTAGTATGTGTAAGAGACAGCTGTGTGTGCATACATATAGCACAGTATGTACAGACATGGCCTTTAGCGTTCATTGGAAGAGAGTTCACTTGTGTCAGTAATGACTCATAAAATTTCGATCTCTGTTTAAGTATACCCTTTGCTTGCTTCATTCATTGTAACATCGCCGGAAGAAGAGATCAGTGTATCTCGAAAGCTCGCACAAATAAAAGCATTTCGCTAGCCACAGAACGGTATAATCTATTTATTTTTTGATTATATATATATATATATATATACATATATATATATATACCAGTTCCGTTCAAAGAATAATATAAACTGGAATTTATTAATAACCAGAATAGTCTCAAGGACAATGCAAAACTGGTATGTTTAAAAAGGAATATTGACAAAAGATAAAATTAAATGGTTAGCAGCAATATGCAAGTGACATATGAGGAACTTGTGAGCGAGGAGGCAATTGATGGTAATGAGGAGGTAACCACTGGAGTATATAAGAGTGATTGTAGTCTGTGTATTAGCTTACAGCTAGGGAACAATAGTCACCAATTAGAGGATGACCCTTCTCAGAAGTAGATAGGTGTATTGTAGACAGTGCAAAAAAAGAAACAATATAATGGTGCAGATGGTAATAAAAAATATACGTGATCAAAAAACAGTCTCTGCAATGGTTGTACTCACAAATGGTAAGGTAAGATAGATGTATCAGAGACCCATTTCTATCTGATAGGAGCCCTTTAATGGATGCCCTCTTTGGAAAGTATAATAGTTGTAATTCTGGAAGCTTGTGGTGTATGTAGATCATGTAGATGTATCGTGTATCTCCCAAGGATTATGGAGAGAGAAAAGAGAGAACGCACAATAGTATAGTACGATCTAAAATTGTACAACAGTATAAATATAGATATAAATACAAAAATAATGTCCCCGGCGCAAAAAATGATGATCACAGTACCATATCAAAAGACAGTCCTGGATGGAGTGACAATCCTGATAGTGGAGTAATACACAAACAGATGTAATGAGGTAGATTTTCTTCCAGGTGTGATTTCCCAGATGATGTCTGTAATTACAAATAAAAACAAAAACACACCATTGCGCAGTATATAAACTCTAATACCCTAACCAGGCGAAGAATATCCCTACTTACAAGATAGACTCTTGTTGATTCAGGGGAATAAATCTGTTCCAGGCTCTTTTCTTCTTCACTTTGATGTCCACGGACCCCACGTGGTTCCCAAGATGGCCCTCTTCACCCTGATCGGCGTCCTTGCAGGGGCAGCATGCACCGCAGCGGCCGTAGGTGGAGAAAAATAAAGACAGCCTAGTGTACTCCGCATAAAACTTTAATAACAATGATAAAAAGCAGCAATGTTCACACTCACAATATGCAAGGGCAAACATGCCACTCAAGGATGCCGTCCGCAGCTTGTATCCAGCACAGTGGGGATGAGGTCCACGAGGTCACGCGCCAACTGATGACGTCAGTGGCGCAGCGCCAGTTGTTTTCCCCAACACCACAAGGTACACAGCGGGTGACGGCTGACGTGCACTGTACTAGGCTCCTCCTCCCTACGCGTTTTGTGACAATGCGTCACTTCCATCAGTTGGCGCGTGACCTCGTGGACCTCATCCCCACTGTGCTGGATACAAGCTGCGAACGGCATCCTTGAGTGGCAAGTTTGCCCTTGCATATTGTGAATATGAACATTGCTGCTTTTTATCATTGTTAATAAAGTTTTATGCGGAGTACACTAGGCTGTCTTTATTTTTCTCCACCTACGGCCGCTGCGGTGCATGCTGCCCCTGTAAGGACGCCGATCGGGGTGAAGAGGGCCATCTTGGGAACCACGTGGGGTCCGTGGACATCAAGGTGAAGAAGAAAAGAGCCTGGAACAGATTCTCTCCCCTGAATCAACAAGAGTCTATCTAGTAAGTAGGGATATTCTTCTCCTGGTTAGGGTATTAGAGTATATATACTGCGCAATGGTGTGTTTTTGTTTTTATTTGTAATTACAGACATCATCTGGGAAATCACACCTGGAAGAAAATCTACCTCATTACATCTGTAGGTGTATTACTCCACTATCAGGACTGTCACTCCATCCAGGACTGTCTTTTGATATGGTACTGTGATCATCATTTTTTGCGCCGGGGACATTATTTTTTTATTTTTCTATTTGTATTGTTAATTGGATTTGAACGGTCTATTGTTTACTGCCCTCTTGGCTGCATTTGTATCTACACGGATTTTAATTGGGTTTGGTGTAATCACTCAAATTCACCTATTTCACTTGGATCAAGCGCTGATAGAGAGTTTTTTATTTAGTTTGCAGTATAAATATAGATATTGCACTCACATTTTACATAAAAGATATATTCGTGGGAGAGGACAGCTGTAGTCAGACAGATGGTGCCGGTATCTCCAGACGACGAAGTAATTCCGCGTGCGTCACGTGTGTCCGCGTCACATCCTGTGACGTCTCAGGTAAGGGCGGAAGAGGCTGCCTAGCTTGACAGTCTCCGTAGTTTGCCAGCACCTTCCTCCGGTATTCTCCCCAGCTCTGTCACCTCCAACAGCTGACCGATTCAACGCGTTTCGCTGTGGCTTCTTCATGAATCAGCACTGTGTTAAGCCTCGCTCTGTCGCAAAGTATACAATTACAGCGTATATCCAGATAGAGAGCTGAAATCTGTGCTTCAAGTTCCTCTGAGTGTAACCGCGTCACTGCGTAGCTGCGTGATGATGTCACCACATTCCAATGCGTTTCGTCACTGAGAGTGACTTTCTCAAGGATCCTGTAATTGTATACTTTGTGACAGAGCGAGGCTTAACACGGAGGTGCATTGAGCACTGGATATCACTCTGCATCTCAGGAAGAGGCACACACCGGAAACCTACCTATGAGGTCTGACACGGAGGAAATTACCATCTCTCCGTAAGATTTGGCAAACGGCTGGGTTTCATTACATCACAGCAGGGATTTCTTCTAGGAGTGAGCACTGTTTTACAGCGGAATCAGACTGCACGTTGAGAGGATTTACTCCGTGCACCATCAGGTCTGTCTACAATACACCTATTTACTTCTGAGAAGGGTCATTCTCTAATTGGTGACAATTGTTCCCTAGCTGTAAGCTAATACACAGACTACAATCACTCTTATATACTCCAGTGGTTACCTCCTCCTTACCATCAATTGCCTCCCCGCTCACAAGTTCCTCATATATGTCACTTGCATATTGCTGCTAACCATTTCATTATATCTTTTGTCAATATTGCTTTTTAAACACACCAGTTTTGCATTGTACTTGAGACTATTCTGGTTATTAATAAATTCCAGTTTATATTATTCATTGAACGGAACTGGCGCTTCCTTTTTTTTTTTTTGGTTTGTAGTTTATTATGGTCAGGCTTGACCATTTAGAAGCATTGCCTCTTCCGTACAGACTGTTCCTATGCTAACATCAATATTTCATCTACATATATATTAACTGCACTTCACCTTCACTTTTAAAACATTTATAACTTTTTGCACATCACGGTTATTTTTATCACAAATTAGCGCTACTATTTGTTTTTATACATATATATATATATATATATATATATATATATATATATATGTATGTATGTGTGTGTGTGTGTGTGTGTGTGTGTGTGTGTGTGTGTGTGTGTGTGTGTGTGTGTGTGTGTGTGTGTGTGTGTGTGTCTTGGTGACCATAGAGAGTTGCAGTGCAATTCACTGTAAGGGTGTAAGTACATCAAAACAAAACAGCCGTAGAACCATATTAGTTCATAATAGCCAAAGTGGCCAAAAAGATGCTGCTAGCCCATGCCTATCTGCTGTGTCTAGCATACAACGAGATTTACCTTGACAGTAACACTAACCTAACACTTACAGATATAACCAGACTTACAGTGCCCAGCACTGTGGACAAACAAGCAAACGTCTGCAGTGCTGGGGACAGAGTCTGCCACAGCGATCACGCTACATGGGATCCATGCTTTCCAATGGAACCCCTGTAGCATTAATCATTCGGTGCCACGAAGACCGTGGCCCCAGCACCAGATGTTATGTTTTGCTACATCTGTATAAAACTGTGTAGTAGGAGACAGTTAGCCAATCAACACACATTTCTAAGAGGCCTCTACACTAAACAAATGCACCAGAAAGTACAGTAAGAATATGTATATACAACGCAATAGAAAAGAACAATCCAAAGATTGGAGCGGAGCACAGCTGTGAAAGATTGGGGCTAACATCAATAAAAGGTGGGTTAAAAACTATACTTTAATAATCATGGAATACGGAGAACATCAGGTAAACATTCTGACGCGTTTCAGGCAAACGCCCTTAATCAAAGAGTGGATTCGCGTCTGATCATACTCACACTCTTATAGATGATCCCCCGTCTCCAATCACAGAGTGACGCAGTGCAGAATTGCGCCAAAACCAGAGAGACGAATCTCATTGGAAGAACCCGTCTCCCAATCAACTGCCTCAGATGGAAGGTGCGTCCCGTGTAAGCGGAGGATCATAAAACAAAAGTAACGAGCAGATGTGTAATACTAACAAAGACATAAACAGATACAATAAAGTTTATACAAAGCCAATAATGACATAAAAAAGATTTTTTTTTAAAAACAACGAACTAGTTTCCTATGTGGCTAGCAGATATAGAGAAATTCTAACTATAATGAATATAATAAATGTTTGAATATCTCCATAAACAAGGAGGAGATAAAAATATTTATCTAAAAAGTTCTCATCATTGCAATTATGTAGATTAGATATCCAACTTGATAATAGAAGTATCCAAAATTGTAAAGTAGACAATAACATCAGGACAGCATATTTTTTACTGCTCGTTACTTTTGTTTTATGATCCTTCGCTTACACGGACGCACCTTCCATCTGAGGCAGTTGATTGGGAGACGGGTTCTTCCAATGGGATTCGTCTCTCTGGTTTTCGCGCCATTCTGCACTGCGTCACTCCGTGATTGGAGGCGGGGGATTATCTATAAGAGTGTGAGTATGATCAGACGCGAGTCCACTCTTTGATAAAGGGTGTTTGCCTGAAACGCGTCAGAATGTTTACCTGATGTTCTCCGTATTCCATGATTATTAAAGTATAGTTTTTAACCCACCTTTTGTTTGTGTTAGCCCCAATCTTTCACAGCTGTGCTCCACTCCAATCTTTGGATTGTTCTTTTCTGCTACCGACCGGCGTGATGCACGCAAAGGATAAGCTGCCATTCATATGAGTACTACATTTCCTCCATTATTTGATTGGGGAGAAGCTGACAGTTATCAGTGCTGTTCTAGAGGAAATTGTCCAGTGGAGCACTCTTACTGGATTATTATACATCTATACAGTTACCTGTCTCCACTATTTGGACGATTATTGCATTTAACCCCTCATATGACATGCATATGCACTGGGTCTATGAGTCTCACCAGGCTTGATCAGAGTTTATCAAATACATAATTATGCTTTTTATTCAGGATTACATTTGAAATATATGTTTCCTTCATGTACTGAGCACCAGTATTTGGAACTTGCTTCTACCTATACAACGCAATAACATACTGTCAAGGAGATTACATTTTTAGTAACCCCTTCAGTGCCAACTGGGCCACAAAGGCACTCTAAGTGAATACCTACCATAGCCTAAAGGTATAGAAGGAGTTAGGGATATCTTCACAATCTTATTCCAGAAGAAACCTTATATACTGTGACTCCAGGGTCTTATTGACTCACTAGCATATTCTATTC
This sequence comes from Ascaphus truei, assembly GCF_040206685.1. NCBI lineage: Eukaryota > Metazoa > Chordata > Amphibia > Anura > Ascaphidae > Ascaphus > Ascaphus truei. Next base: position 33,062,974 of record NC_134487.1, read on the forward strand.
TTGCTTACTCCATATTCTTTTAAGGATATTCTCAAGTAAAGTATCTTTTTATTACAATGAATTGACTCACATTGTTGAAACGCTGTATTTCAAAAATATATATCTACTGTTCTTGTTTTAGGAGACACAGCTAACCGTTTTACCCTACAGAGAACAGGTTCCGATCCTCCTACTTTGGCAACATCTCAAAACTTTCAGTATAATGTTTTTGAGGGCATTAAAGATCCAACAAACTTTCAACTGCTGGTTGAAGTTACAGATGAGTTGGGAGGAAACAAAGCTTTACAATTATCAACTACAGCTACGATAATTGTGCATGTGGTTCCCTGGACAACGACAGTACCAACAAAATCCACAGAATCCACAACAACAATAGTAAGTATTTCAATGTGAAATGGAATAATAAATTAGCTTTAAACAATGACTACATTTATTTGATTTAAATATTCCCAATTCTAAGTATTATAAGTATTAAGGCATTTTAAGGTTGTTTGACAATATATGCCATTGTTGTCCCCACAAATACAATATTGTTGTTATCATACAATTTGATGAAGGGTCTTATGTGATTGAAAAATAATATGACTTTTCTGCATTCTGTTGTCCTTTCAAATTATAACAGAGAAAAACTAGTAGGTCTGTGGTCATCTAACTCAGGTGGGTTGTGCTGCCTTTTCTAATCCTTTTTGATCGTGGGTTGACAAAAGAAAATGAGTGAAGGGTTCGATGAGAAACTATTGCCAGACTATCAGGACATATGCTGCAATATGGTGCCAAACTCTTTATAGGTCTAAGAAATAAAAGACAGACTTTCGTTTCAGGAACAAGAATCATAGACAATTTAAGTCTCTTTAAAATGCAATACACCAAAATCGAACCAACTCCAATGTTTCGAAAGTGCACCTAGAAATCAAACAGTATTGTTATTAAATGTCCTTGTGTTATGTTAACAGAGTAACAAAAAACAATAGCCCGAATTCTATTGGAGTCATATTTTAAAAGTGCTTCCGATTACAAATATGAAGTGAAAAGCTCCATCTCAATTGAAATGATGCCTCTGTGCTGCTTTCATATTATTTTTGGTCCAACAGGAAAATATTAGGGCACCAATTGTATAATAATTGTATATTAATTCTTGGGGGACAAATTGGTTGTATAGAGATTTTAAGAGTGCTTGGTTTGGGGATTCAAATAAGTAAAGGAATAAATAAATAAATAGCTGCACTATATTGCCAAGGATCTGAAAATGTCAATATTATTATATTATAACTTATACCTTAAATTTCCACACTACCACATGACACCCATTCATATTATCTCTACACAAACACATTCATGTGATGACCATTATTGGCACCAAAACATGATGGGCTGCATCCACCTAGCCCCATTGAATTAGGGCTCATATCATGACGTTACCTTAACAAAGAACAGACATTGTGTTTCCTGAGGTTAACATGTATTCTCAAAGCTAATTATATGCAAAAACAATGGCTGTTCTTTATCTCACGTTATGTCAGACTAACATTGCATTATCTTCAAGTAACGTGAAGTTATAAATGTCTTGGTGCTATTCCAATCCAGACTGATTCGGGAATTTAACTCAAGTTGAAAAAGAGAGGAAAGGGAAATAACGTAGGAATAACGCTATGTTAGTTAACTAATGTTTACCTGTGGCATTATATACATCCAGTTGTGGTCGTTGGGAAGCGCAAACATGTGGAAACAGAAAATAAATGTCTGATAGTGCAGTATTGGCAAATGCAGATAACGTGAAGTTCTTCTTAAGATCTATAGATTGAATACTCACAAATGTGAGGGCATAAAGATGTAAGTAATGGTTTCTTTAAGTGATGAATCACAGACTGCGGTATGGATGCAGGTTAACTTCAGCATTTATGTATTCGCTGGTACCCGTTAATAAATATACAAAGAACCAGGCATAGTGCAGACTGTAGTATTTTATATAGAACATGGTAAGTATATTACATTACACTCACATGGTGTTGGATGAATACACGCAATTAGATCACACGATCGATCTCGGCTGCAGGTAGGTATATTTTCTGCTTCCCCTGGAATCAGCTCTCTGTCTGACGCACGCCTCGCGGCTCCGTCTCGGCGGTTCCGGATATGACGTCAGCGGGATCCAGGGGTTTCCGGTCGAGAGTGTGAATCGTCACTCAGCGTCACTCTACGCGTTTCACCTTCCTTGGTTTCTTCAAGAGTGTCGATGATGATGATGATATAGTTAGGAGTTATTTACCTTAAACTCAATTATATACATCCAGACCTACTGTACTGTAGTAAATGCCTATTTCAGGATCTGCATATGAGTAAGGTCTATGTTAGGTATGATGAAAACATATGGTCCTTCTAGGCGCTGGTCTTGGGGTATGCTTGCATATAACATATTTAAATATATTAAACATGGCAGCATTATGTTATTGTTCTTTGAGAATACACCTTTAGGCTTAACGTGACGTTAAGTTACAGTAGGTTAATGTCACATTAAATGACTTAACAGAGCTTTATGGATCTGGGCCTGATTGAGCAAAGATTTCTCGTAGCACTGGTAGTCATTCAAAATGAAAACATGACACTGCATGTTTGTAAAGCATTGTAAAATGTGACAGTTGACAATAAACTATGAGTTGAGCAAGCACTCCCTTTTAATCACTGCGCTTTAAAGAATAGTTGGCATATGTTAGAAGAAGGATAATTACTGTACACTTCATTTCTAGATAACACGGTTTCTGTCTGTTTGTTTAACATTGTCAGTGTCAAACTTTGTCTCATCATTTAAACGGCCAGTCCTATATACTGTAGAGTGCAAAAAAAAACATAAGGAACAACGTATCCATGTAATTGACTTCCATAGAAAGATGCAATTTTGTTGTTTTGTTTACTATAAAATGGATATTGACAGAGTACATGTACTGTAGATTATGTAACCATCATAATAACATCCAAAACACTTTTTAAAATGCTAATAGGTCACTTTAGTTGTACTCGTCATTTAAACATGCTCTTTAATTTATTTATTTTCCTTATCTATGTTGTCTTCACTGTTTATCAATCCACTACTCAGGACACCACAGCTAGGCCATGTTTTAGGGATAACCAGTTAATCACAGATTCACATACAGTATACAAAAAGTGGAAATAAAGTATGTTTACTTGGTAATTAATTGTTTTTTTTACTGCTCAGACTGGGGTGTCCTGATTAGATATGTGTTAATGTCTTCAAAAGTGATTGAAAAAAAATGTTCGCAAATTTCTCCTAAATTTTGCTTTTATGCAAGGCATTATAAAAAGTTACGGTGGGTAAACAAAAAGTGCCAAAAACCCTGCCCCATACAGTGAACTGCAAATGAAAATACTACTTGTGGGTACATTTGTATGTCCCAGACAAGTCTGCAACCCTGTCTTTTCCCATTACCGCTTAGCATACAACGCTTCCACTGCAGCCAAGGATTCTGGGTAATGACGTGCAAATGAGCACTCACTCTTTAACTTCTTATCCATTTTTACATGGATCCCCTATAAGCTTATGCCTGCTGTATTACACAGATTCTCACCACAGCCTGGGTTAAATAAGTGCAGTCAGTAAATCTACAGTACTCATGCAGCATTTTTCCAAAAGGGACAGCTCTCAGCTTTTGACAATTTCATCAATTGCTGAACTGTTGCCAATTTTTCCCAGAATGTAACCATAAATTCCAATATATAAAAAGGTTCATGTGACCTAAAAAATATTTTTAATGTTTGTCAATTTATTGTTGTTGTTGTTGTTGCTATTTTTGCATTTTTTCTTAATGGAAAAGGGCAAATTTAATCTGGTTTGTTAACTATAGCAAGGTAATACTCAGTGTATTGCAGGCACACGTCTCAGCAGTGAAAAAATAAGGTAAGCCGCCGGTGCTTCTTGAGATGGGGAGAATCCTGTTATACCCCAATGAATCACGGAGAAGGAAGTAAGTATCAAGGCACACAGACTTAATCATCAAGTGATTTAATAAATATAATCAATCACTTAATGATTAAGTCTGTGTGCCTGGATACTTCCTTCCTTTGTTAACTATAGCAAACATTCTCACATCTCTAATGCCAAGGTGAGGGTTGAGAAATGCTGGTTTGAATAAATATGATACATCTTTCTGTAAGAAAGGAGACAATTTGTACTACTCTGAAATAGAAGGCAATTGGTACTATTTACATTGATGCAAACTTAAGGGAAATGTAGGTGTACAATTGTTCTACAGTATATTATATTTTCATTAAAACAATGATCCTAACAGATATTTTATGACTTTTCCTAACAGCATCTTATATACTTATTTTTATTAAATGCATTTTTTTATTATCAATAATTAATGCCAAAATATACAGTAATACACTAATCTCAAGAAAACTAGTCACAAATATACTGTATTGTACTTTTCAGGCATGCTGGTTTTTAATTATATATATATATATATATATATATATATTAATACAAAATAACTAATTAAAATGTGTTATTTTTTTCCAGGTGACAACATCCGTGCTTGTTCGAACATCATATTTTTGGCATCCTGATAATTGGTTTCCTGCTGTTATCACAATTACTGTCGTTCTATTGTTGCTGTGTCTCTATGGGTTGGCGTGGGGTCTCTTCAAAGAGTAAGATCTTGACATTATATTTTAACAATTAAATTATATTGTACATGATACAGTATATTCACAGCAAACCCATTGACAATATGCATAACTACCAGAGTCAGGCTTAAGAACAACATTTTTCTTCTTAAATGCACATAGGAAATATGTGAACTCAAAGTATGCAGAAGTCTGGAGATGTAATTGGTGTTTGTACTCAAATACAAAGATATACAGATATATTTAAAAAAAAGTATACTCAAGATGGCATAGCCAATTTGATATGATTGAGACATACAGATGTAGTTAAGATTATTGCACCAGTTTATATATATATATATATATATATATATATATATATATATATATATATATATATATATAAAGCAGAATATCATAGATGTACGTAGGATTCAATGGCAGAATAACAGAATATGTCACCATAACGCAACAGAGGTTACAATAATTCTGGCTCCATCCATACCTTTATAAGGGGAAGGGGAAGAGAGAGGTCACATCCCCACACATCCCTAGAATGTCTGCTACTCTGGGCATCAGCTCTAGCAGTGTGAGCTAAACTAGCTGCTGGGTACCACCACTGTCATAGCATACTTTGCGCTTTACTTCTCACTTGAGGGCTCATACCTGTATCCCTGGTGTATTATGTAAGAAGTCATATACATTATTATTCAACTGTGATACAAGGGCTAGATTTGAGCCTCTGTATTGTTGCATATCTTTTTAAGTTTTAGATACATGGAAAAAGATTTGACAGCCAAAACTAAATACATCAATGACTAATATCAAATTCAAATTGCTACAGAAAGTGTTAGGAATTCAAAAGTTCCACCACCAATGAAAGCAAAGAAGGGTGGGTGGCCGTATTGGTCCTTTCTTCCATGTAGTAACAAAGGAGGGCGAGGGAGTAGGTGGTATGATACCTTTTATTGGACCAACAAGTAGTTGAAATGTTAAGAGCTATCAAACCTCTCCGGGTCCTGCATCGGGTATGGCAGAAATACAGAAACACAATATAATATACAGTGTATGTAAGAGGGATATCTGGTTACAATGGATGTAGACAGGAAGTGTGAAACAAGATGAGGTAGAAACAGGTAGCCTGGTGTGAAATATAACAGTAGAGAAGTACTGAAGAAGGCTATTCTCTTTTGAAATGCCAAGGCGGCCTCGACAGTAAGGAGACGTGAGGGGGAGTGTGTGGGACAAGACGGTGAATGTGAAAAAGTAGCTACAGTAGTTATATAAAAAGCACTCTAACTATTTTATTTCTGGTTATCCATATAAAGAATGTTGTCAGGGAATAGTGCAAAAGTGCATGTGTGCACACATGCATTCATATATACATACAAAACACAAACAACAAGATGGCCTCACACACTAGCTTGAGGTGCTTGTACAGGCAGATGTGGTGCAAGGCAGGGAGAGGGTAACTGTAAGTCAGTAACGGTCACGTTAGTGATCCAAAATACCAGCACAGCACAGGAGTGGGAAAAAAATTGTATTTATTTAGTCCAACAAGCAAACATTTAGCCTGATGTTTTGGACCCCAGGGTGAAGGTCCTTTGCAGTGCTTTTATTTTGGATCACAATCATGACCCTTACTGACATACACACAGTATATAATATATAATATATACTGTGTGTATGCCAGTAAGTCATGATTGTGATCCAAAATACCAGCACTGCAAAGGACCTTCACCCTGGGGTCCGAAACATCAGGCTAAATGTTTGCTTGTTGGACTAAATAAACACTCTATTTTTTTCCCACTCCTGTGCTGGTATATACATACATACACATGCCAGATATCATCCCTGTATACACTGTATATTATATTATGTTTCTGTATTTCTGCCATACCTGATGAAGGATCCTGAGAGGTTCAGAACCTTGTAACATTTCAACAACTTGTTGGTCCAATAAAGGTATCATACGACCTACTCCCCCCTCTCCCTCCTTTGTTACTACCACCAATTAACTGAATAATGTATGCTCTTTCATCACTGACTATTTACGTGTTGGATTGTCAGAAATATTGCATATCAAAATTAGCCAGAAACAACCAGCAACTGCATCAGAGGGATGGGCATAGTTGCGAGGTGGCAATTATTTCCCTTGAATACATTAAGTGCGCAGATCAAAGAATTCTGCACACTGTTTGGTTCTTTGTGGTTATTGCCACCTAGGCAACAGCTGGTTGGAGAAAAGCCCACACACAGTAGTTGTAATCCATCAAACATTAGGAGTTTCTGTTGAAGATTTTCAAATGTAAGAGAGGAATACCACAAGTCATTTGCAGAATGATACATGTAAAGAGTATTTGAACCTGCTTTTATAATCACTTCCCTGAAAATGATATCTCTTCGATAGGAAGGCCTCTGTGTGCATGACTTTCATTGCTTAAAGCAGTCCTGCCTTCTACAGTATTATGCCACAAAGTCCTAGGCAGGGTGAACACTTTAATTAATATATTGAGAATATTTCTTAGTGCAACAGGCATGGCTTGTTTTTTTAAGACAAAAAAACCGAATCTTTCTGTAACCTTGATTAACATTCTTGCCTTAACGGTAGCCTTTTAATGCTTTTCTTACAGTATCCTCTTGCTGTAAAAATGACTGCAATAATTTGTAGTCTTTAACAAAAAACAAACACAGATGCCCAAAGCTACTTCCAATGTGACAAAAATACACAGTGCAATACCTATATATTCTCTTGAAAAAGGGTCATTTAGTTCAACCCTTTGGCCAACGCATTTTACGCTTGCTGCCACTTTCAAGGCATGACCGTTAGCAGGTCGTAATACTGCCTGAGTTAAAATTCTTATTTACCTCTATAATTACAGGAAGAATGATCAAATATTGGATCTGTCGTAACCCAGATTTCTTCAAAATCGGAATCATCTGACTTTTTTACGTACTCTCAAATATTGACTTTTAGGAAAACTGCAGATCTTGGAGTATAGTATAGGCTGTCAGCAATCAGCAAGTGACAGGCAAATATATCAAAAAGTGGCGCTCCAAAATTATAAACACAGATGTGAAAAAATGTGATACTTATACAAACATGAATAAATGCTGCTTAACCCAGTGTGGGGTCGTTCTCTCGATCCCGTGGACAGTGAAGAGGTGAAGGTCATCAGGAAGCGCAATGTCATGTAAAAAACAGAAGAAAATTCCCTGATGGTGCAGTATTGTGATTGATATGTGATAAATATCAAGGTGCAGTGTGCTGGATACTCACAAGTGTAGAGTGAGCAATGTTCCCATAAAGGTTTCTTTATGTGTGTCAGCCCGTTGGACCGTCAGACAGGTAAGTGGAATGATAAGTGCTGGAGACCTTAAGTGAATAATAAAACGGACATAGTGCAGACTGTACAAAATATCTTTAAAAGTAAGTATATGTGCAATACACTCACATGGTTTTAAAAGGTAACAAGCGTTTAGATCACACAGGTTGGATCTCAGCAATGAATGAGCTGTTCTCTGTCCCCCCTCTGCCTCGGCAGGCGTGCGTGTCAACGGTGCGTCTCACCCTAACCGGGAACCGGAAGTGACGTCATCTGCTCTGGGGGACGCCGATCCTGTGGGAGTTTTTCTCATCAGCCTCACTCTACGCGTTTCTCCGTATTGCGGTTTCTTCAGGAATGACCCAATTTTGGGGGAACATTTTGCGGACAGAGTAAAAATGGTTTATAGGAGAGCACCTAATATTAAAAACTTCCTGTCCCCGAGTGCACTGAGAAATACAATAGCCAAAAAGCACACTTGGCTAGATCCCCCCAAAGGATTTTATGAATGTAAAATGTGCACTGCCTGCCAGCATAGCTCCAAAGAAGTATACAGCTTCAAATCTAATGTAACACAGAAATCCTATAAGATTAAACAGCATTTGAACTGTAGATCCAGTCATGTCATTTACCTTGCGGAATGTGAGTGTGGCTTACAATACATTGGGAAGACCACACGCCCGCTTAGAACGCGCATGCTAGAACACTTGGGTAATATAAAACGTAAACTCACAACCCATAGTGTTTCGAACCATTTTTTATTGACACATAGCTCTAATCCTGCCAGCTTCTCATTCAAAGCCATAGAGCAAGTTTTGCCCCATTGGAGGGGGGGCAATAGAGACTTAAATTTAATCAAGAGGGAATCATTCTGGATATTCGAGCTAAAAACCATTTCCCCCCAAGGTTTAAATCTTGAGTTCGATATAAAACCTTTTCTGTGAATGATTCTAACATGCCTCTCTTTTTCTCCACTAGATAAACCACATCACTATGTCTGTCAATACATGACTAGCTCAGTTTATTTAGGGGTTAATTTTGTTGTAGCGGTTAATTATTTTAACTATTTTAACTAATGTGTGTATATCGTTAATTTTAAATTCATTTTATTAAAATTCTTTTGGAAGACTCATATATGTATGATATGAGTCTTATAATTTTATGTCTGTTTACACTCATAATGAGTTGTACAAATATTGCCTGTTTACACCTGTAATCCCTGCCCTAATTACTGATCATGATCACCATACTTAATTGCCCAACCAATGGGATCTGAGCATAGCGTATAAAATCCTCCTAGAGCATGTCAGCCATACACTCCTGAAGAAACCGCAATACGGAGAAACGCGTAGAGTGAGGCTGATGAGAAAAACTCCCACAGGATCGGCGTCCCCCAGAGCAGATGACGTCACTTCCGGTTCCCGGTTAGGGTGAGACGCACCGTTGACACGCACGCCTGCCGAGGCAGAGGGGGGACAGAGAACAGCTCATTCATTGCTGAGATCCAACCTGTGTGATCTAAACGCTTGTTACCTTTTAAAACCATGTGAGTGTATTGCACATATACTTACTTTTAAAGATATTTTGTACAGTCTGCACTATGTCCGTTTTATTATTCACTTAAGGTCTCCAGCACTTATCATTCCACTTACCTGTCTGACGGTCCAACGGGCTGACACACATAAAGAAACCTTTATGGGAACATTGCTCACTCTACACTTGTGAGTATCCAGCACACTGCACCTTGATATTTATCACATATCAATCACAATACTGCACCATCAGGGAATTTTCTTCTGTTTTTTACATGACATTGCGCTTCCTGATGACCTTCACCTCTTCACTGTCAGCAATCAGCAGACAGCATTGTATTGGTGAAAGTTGTTTTTAAGATATATATCTGTTTGTACAGAATTTACCTCTATAATTACAGGAAGAATGATCAAATATTGGATCTGTCGTAAACCAGATTTCTTCAAAATCGGAATCATCTGACTTTTTTACGTACTCTCAAATATTGACTTTTAGGAATACTGCAGATCTTGGAGTATAGTATAGGCTGTCAGCAATCAGCAGACAGCATTGTATTGGTGAAAGTTGTGTTTAAGATATATATCTGTTTGTACAGAATGGTCACTGCTACATTTTAAAGTTGAATCCCCCAATTAATCTGATCTTGATAGATTTCACTTGTCAGTCTTAAACCACCATCATAGCTATTAAGAATGTGTACAAATGTTTGAAATTCCTCAATCACTGCATCCCAGATTAGGAGTATGTCATCAATTTCCATTGATGTTCTGTTTCTAAGTAAATTGCTCTTATGCTTTTTATATTAGTACTAACAGAGTGCTGCAAAAATATTTTTTTCTCATTATTTGCTATGCATTTTGTATTTCACCCAAAACATTGCCCAACTGTAATTGAGAAGCAAGTTTATTTCTTTATTTTGAAATCATTCATGTAATAGCCCTGCCTTCTCCTTAGGGAACCTCATAAAGGGAACTAATGAATGGGGCAGTGACATAGCTTTCTGTGTTAAAGCAACTTGGCGTACAGTATAATTCTTTCTGGCACAAAAGGAGTGTGTCGTTGGATCCTAATCACTTACATGGAGCACCACAGGTTCTCGATCTATTCTCTTTCAGTCTTGAGAAGAATGCTCCCATGTGATGCTTCAAGTGCAAGTCTTCCTCCTGATTTAATATCACATGACTCAACACAGTAGGAACACAATATTTGTGTGAGTGGAAGGATTACATTTCATTTTATAGAGTTTATTGATTCCTGTGTATATGGAAATTCCAGCGGTGTGCGCCACAATGTGAAATGTAATTGGTTACAATAAAAACAAAAAAGCTTAAACCTTCTGAGCGCCGTATTGACATACCATGTACATCATGAAAAATGCAGCTGCAATGGCCATTATTAAAACAAATCACGCGTTGTGTACATCGGAATACCGACGTCATGACGCGGGATGTCTTCCAACCGTACCGCCTTTAGACGCAAGTGCAGAAAATGGCATTTTAGAGTTCTGTTTTTTAAAACACCTGAAATTGACACAGTAGCACAGTACTGTACACATTGCAATTCATTCATTTCATTGCACCCAAAGAAACAGAATCCATGAAATTCAACAAAGCAATCGCGATAAGCGCAGGTGCCTGGGGCGTTTGGCCGCGTTCATGCTGCGGGGAATACAGCAGAGCACACAAAATCGTCGCCATGATTTGTTTGAATAATGGCCGCTTCAGCTGTATCACTCTAGAGACCTGGCTTACCACTCAATCAGAGTAGTTGGTCCAACGAATAAAGAAAATGTTCTGTTTTCATCACCTCGGGGTAGCGCTAATGAAACAATCACATATAAACGTAATCCCATTGCACTGATCGATAGAAATTGTCTTTACCTGAACATTTTATTTATTAAGATTCATCTGCTTAAAGTTTGGTTTACAGTAAATGGCATTTAATTGTTCTCGTTAAATGTTCAGTACCATATTTCTTACTCAACAGTGTGCCAAAATGTGCAAATTTGTTTCCTTTGTGCCAAGGATTTCAAAAACCTCAACAACCTAACGTTTCCAACAAGGCATTTATGGAACCAAGGTAGGAAACAATGTAACTTATTAATTTGAAAAAGTGGAGAGTGATCTCCAGTGTTCCAATGCTACAAATCATATATTAAACAAATGTAATCACTGTCCAGGAATAACTAGGAAAAGTCTCAATGCAGGTATAGGATAATAAATGTTTAAGGAAATGATGACATCCGAAGTGGCTGTGGAGGTATAAGCACACCAGTCGGGGGTTAAAAAGCAAATGTGGACCAGAGGTACAGAGTAATGAGACCGCAGTCCCACTAACTGTAACTCTATAATAGTCCCGATAATGCTAACCTGACCCGACCGGTAACCCTGCCACCTTGTCAGCCGTGATATGCAGTGAAGCAAAATCCCATCCAACCTGTATATGGCATGGGGATTCACAGCTGTTTGGAGACCGGAGAAACGAGGCGCTCCTGCTGAAACTGCAGACGGAAAGCCACGACTGCTCCGCTGTCTGGCGTGTAAGCCAAGCCCTCAGCTCACTGATGCAGATGACGTGGGAGCTGTGTCACAGGAATCACCGGCTGCGCTGAACTGGGATCCCGAAGGTAGTGCGCTCAAGCCCATCGATCATCCTGGGGCTAAACAACCAGAAGGCAACCAGCCGTGCTGTGACCAATGCGGATGACGTAGAAGCTGTGTCACAGGGCTCACCAGCTCTGCTGTACTGGGGTCCCAAGGCTGAGCGCTCTAGCCCGTAGATCGTCCTGGGGCTGCATCCAGAAGGCAATCAGCCGTGCTGTGACCTGGGAAACCGCATGCAGGGTGTTTCCGGGGTGCAGACCAGCTGGATACCACCTCTATTCAATGCCAATGATAATCACCTGTTGCAATTGAGACTGCTGTGTGCTCCATATCAAAAAAGGGAGTAGAAATGAAAAAGGAATGAATGGTCATTACTCCTAGTACCACTACAAGCTTGTAAAATAAAAATATTCTTTATTACAAAAAAAGGCTGGACATCATGGTAAAACCACTCTGACGCGTTCATCCCTACATGGGACTTTATCAAAGAGTACATGTCTGCTTTCTGAACCATGTACTCTTTGATAAAGTCCCATGTAGGGATGAAACGCGTCAGTGTGGTTTTACCATGATGTCCAGCCTTTTTATTTTACAAGCTTGTAGTGGTACTAGGAGTAGTGACCATTCGTTCCTTTTTCATTTCTACTAACTTATTAATTTAGCTGTTGTGAAAAAGCCCTATTTAACAATTCACACCATTATGCCATGCTGTAAGTATGACCATACTTACACATGCAACTAAGAATATCAGGCTCATAGGCTCCTCTTCAATATGCAGTGAGGCTGCATCCCTGTAAAAGAAGAACATTCTATGCTCATTCGTTTGGATATAACTGATTTCTTATTCAGCACAGGAAAGTAAATTCACAGCATGTTGATAGTGTTTTCAGTGTGTGAGTGCAGGGTTTGGTGAAGCTACAGCCTATGAATTTAATGTGAATATAGGTAAAGTAAGGTTTTGTAATTCCTCTTAACTGTTCAACAAAAATAAATAAAAACCGTCAAAGAAAAAAAAACAGCATTTAGATCCCTTATACAGAGTATAGCTTATTGCAAATCTAACTAAAAATTAAGTGCATATGAAATATTCCAGCATTTTTACAGACTCAAATAAAAATACATGTCATAGTAAAATAATGTACATAAACCTTACATTTGTAGCGAGACTTACTGTCTCCAGCACCGCAGTCAAGTCTATATTATTTCAGTTAAGTTATTGAAACGAGGTTGACCCTGTTTCCGTTCAAGACCCTTACAGATTAACGTAAATGGCAATTTAAAAAAACAAAAAAAATTTGCTCGAATGCTAAAGTAATATACAGTAAATGGCCATTGACTTGTAGCACTAAACAAATTTGTTGTGAACTTTTGAATTGAAGCAAACTTTTTCGCCAAACGAAAAAAGGGGAAAATCATAAAGTTTGCCAACGTATCCAAAAAGTTTTTCGTAACTCAAATCCTGCGTATCTGCTAACTTTAATTGTGTTATTCTGGTACATGCACTTTTTTTTATTGTGTTTGAGAGGCTTTCCTGCTGTACTATATACCTTAACTTAGCCCACAGACACACTGCTAGTACACATTGATTTTAACAGTTGTAATAACAACAATCTCTTACTTCTGCAGGCAGTATCAGCCTAGAATGAATAATATTCTCAGCATTATCCAGCCTGTGCACAATTCATTACACAACGTTGATAGAAAACACATACAGATGTAGCATGCGCTATTATACGGGCAATAATGTGTAGATCCGCCCCTTTTTTGTGCCCAGTTAATTGAAAGACAATGGTGTCTGCTACACTGGTGCGTTGTGTGTGTTCCATTGTAACGAGTCAGTGGGAGCAATAACGTCTGCTACATCTGTAGTTCTACTTTGTACATGTTAAATAAAGTGAAACCAAGTCAAATGATCTAATTATGTTTCTCATCTGCACATGGTTGGCTGCTATCATTGAGATTTAACCAAAGCCAGACTGCACCTTGGTTTGAAATGATCTCTATATGGAATCTGTTTCAATGATTCACAAACTCGCCAAGAATAAAAATAAAAACTCCTAATATCTTTAAAAAAAAAGATATGTACCTTGTGGTATGGGGTAGTAACTACTGTAGTTGGTGCTTAGTGACACCTCTGAGGCAGTCGTGAGTTTCTCATCACCGACATAGAGATCCCCTTTCTATTTCTTGATAAAAAAATCCAAGCCAGTTTTTTATTCAGGTATATAATGCTTTATTACTGCACTAAAAAACCTGCGGTAACAGTAAGGTGATAAATCCATTACAAATAAATAAATAAAAACAATCAAACGTATTCACTTTTCATTACTATACAGTGGAAGTCATATTAGTCATTCAGATTGACCACACCCACTAATCAATATCAAGATTTTCAATTTGGTTCACTCCTGGTACACTCTCTCAACACTGGAATTTTTTGTTTGTTATTGTACTCCATCCCTATCAGTTCTGACCAGAATGTTCTACTCACCCCCACTTGAGTCACCAGCCTTCCTCTCTGTACAAGCCTTATCTGGGATGTTTGTCCACTCTCCAGTGTTCAAATGAAGCACGTCAACACATACTGTATGAGGAAAGAGGCCAACAGACTTAAAATTAGAAGATAGGATGTCCGCTCTTTAGGGACTAGAAATAAACGTATAACCTAGCTAATAACTATCACTACAATAATAGAGATATAGTGCGTGCATGCATGTTTATTACCTCTCCTATTCACACAACTCAATAGCAGTTTTCAAAGATTTGGAATCAGTGTATTGGCATTGGAGAAATCACTTGCTCTTTTAATGGTGTCAGCCATTTATAGAAAATGTACCTTGATTTTCCAGGCTTTGTGCGATTCTGAACCCATGAGAACACTTTTGTATTCACATAAGAGATCTGCAAAGTTATCCCAGGCCTGTTGCAAAACTGTTTTGTTTTTTTCACGTTGACATAAGTTTTCCACTGTAAGCTTAGATATTAGAATGACGAGATTTCTTAAAACTGGGAAACAAAACGAATGTGACCTCACTGTGCTTTTATTTCCCCAGAAAGCAGGACTCACTAAGCAACCACCGCAGGTCAGATGAGAAATCTACGGTTTTGCCTGGAAATTCCCCTGTAAGTCTGTCTGGTATGGAGCATGCCATTGAAAAAAAAAGTCTGAATTAATTGATCTGTTGTATTAAAGGTGCTAACTTACAAAGCAACATCTACTGGAGTTGCAATTAAGTGAATTGCTCAGTCATGTAACACAGGGGTGCGCAAACTTTTTGCACTGCGCCCCCCTGCCTGCTCTCCCCCACTGCTCATCCCCCCCCTTACCTAGTCTGAAACATCAAATGACGCCATGGGGTCATGTGACGTCACGTGACACCACTGCTTCATTTGATGACGAGTCGCCCTAGCCGACTGAGTCACGGTTAGGGAAGTTGCAGAGGCCTCGCACGGTCCCCCGGCATTTAATTTAAGAGCGCGGGGGCCTCTGCAACCAGTTTGCGCACTCATAATACATACTCTATGTATTACAGTTGTTGACTAGTTTGCACATTTAGCCCTCAAAAACCTAACTGCAAATATCACAATCACAACTATCACAGAATATAATATATAATCAATAACATTCCAAAATAAGAAATGCTGCTTTTGGTAGTTGCTCAAGAAAGACTTCAACAATTGAAATGTTTCAGAGTGGATAACTATGTAAGAAGTCTACAGAAGAAATGTTTTTACTGTACATTAATGTTTCTCCAATATTTAATCATACTGGAGAATGTTACAGTTAAATAGGAACATAAAAACAATTTATATAAGAAACAAAAATGACTACAAACACTAAGACTGCACCTTAAATTCTGATAATCTTTTATTCATATTCAAACACATAAGTATTAAGTTATTTAAGTTTTTGGTAGTTTAGAGGAGGTAGGATCTGAGACAGGTTAACAACAGTACACTCCACAGTGGCGAAAGACAATTCAGTACTACTGTATACTTAAAATAATTTGCTTTAATATTGCTGCAGATGTTTTGCAATATACACAAGGAATTATGGCATAAGTAACACTATAATGTACTCTGATAAAATGTTTCTTTTTGAGAAAAGACAAAAATACGACAACGCGCATAAACGAAGGTGTTGAATTTCCATGGTGCAAGGGGTTAAAAATAAAAAAAAGGAGGGGGGTGGGAGAAAGAAATAATGTGCATAAATGAATTACATATTTGATTTGAATAACATATAATGAACCGTTTCTTTGCACAGCCTACAGAATTTTATGACGGTCGTGCCATTGATCCAGGTGAGATCAAGCTGAATCAAACAATGTTAATAAAATTAAATTCACCCTAGGTGTTTTTTAGATTAATCACAAACTCCAAAGAGTACTCATTTACATGAGCAACCCACCCTGAAACCTGAAAAGCACTGCTGCTGCACTGAAATCTTGGCACAGGGTGGTTGAAAAGCACAGAGGTAACAGTCCAGGTTTTCATGGTTTCTCGAAGTAAAAGTTTAATTCACCTAGCTGTAATTATCACTAAGGCAACTCCTTTGGTATGTATTTCCTGGAAACCTGTCTTGTTGGCCCCTTGGTGATTGAGCTTGAAATATCCTGTACAAATTAGCAGGCAGAACATGTATTTAACGGTCAAAGTCTGGGATTTCCTCCTTATAAATATAAAACCAAGACGCCAGGGAAGTTAAGATCATCACGAAACAAGTAAATAAATATTTTGTGTATGACTTTTAGGGCCTCTTGGTCAAGCGGAATATGTCATTGAAAGCTTTTCTTTTGAACTATGAGATATGAAATAATTAGTTGAATTAAATGACAGACGTTGGGGGGTTATTTATCAAAATGTCGCGACTGCAAAACCAGGGCAAAACGAGTCTCAAAGAATTATACCAGATTTACCAATCAAGAAAATCCTATTGATTTCAGCAGAAATGTTTTTCCCCCAAAAAATCTGGTGCAGTTTCTTTGCCCCGGTTTTCTAGCCTTGAGACTTGGATAAATGACCCCTTTGGTGATGCTAAAATGAATTGAGTTTAAAATGTTACGCAATATTAAGTGATAAAATGAGGGAAATTTAAAGACGTGCATTTGTAAATATTTACTTTTACTGTTCCTTGAGGCTTGTCTCTGACCAATAAATAAAAAAAAGAGAAACGGGGGCTATGTAACATTTTTATGTTGTACTTTGGTAACACATTTGTATCTTCCGTAGAATGGAAGGAGAAACATTGTGTTTATTTCCATTATTGCTACAATGTAATACTCCTTTTTTTTTTTTTTTTTTAACATTCCCTTATTTAGTTTCAGGCAACCAGTTCCTGTTCAATAGTCAAACAGGTGGAATGAAGTGGCTGAATTAAGAAGATACAACTACAAGTTCATAAAGCAAAATGCATTTTTCATTTGCTACAGTATGTTTCAGGAACAGTGATCTCTAATCCAGAGGTGCTTAACTCCAGTCCCCAAGACCCCCCCAACAGGTCAGGTTTTAAGGATATCCCAGCTTCAGCACAGGCAGCTTAATCAATGTCTCAGTCAAAGACTTCAGTAAAACCTGACCTGTTGGGGGTTCTTGAGGACCGGAGTTGAGCACCACTGCTCTAATCTACAACATTTGTATTGCTTTTGCATCAGCACTTCTGCTGTAAGGTGACATGTACAGTACATAGTAACTTACATTTAAAAGCCATGAATTCAGTTCAAACTACATGTGATTTTTAAACATTGGAGAAACACAGAAAATTGATGCACCCTTAAAATATTAAGAAATGATGTCAATTTTCTTTCTTAGAAATTCTATTTAATCACACTTATGAAATAATATAGACACATACTGTAAAAACACACATAGCTTATGAATTGGTGGTATCAACTGAGTATTTTAAAGTATAACCTGGAGGATAGTGATGATCTTTTAAAAGTAAAAGTTGTACTTTTTAATATATAATAGTTATAACTTATTTTGTGTGTTGTGTATGCAAATGAAAATGAACGAATGCAAGATAAGCTGATACATTTCTAAAATGAAACAGACAAACTGGGTTGGCTATCAAACTGAAATACACAGTGTGTAAATAATGGAACCGGAGTGTTATACATTTCTGTTTGCTTTTGGATTGTAAAAAAATATATATGAATGAATAAAGTGACTTTTATCTCATTGTGTTAACTTTCTGAAACAAGGCATTTAACCTGCAACAGTTTATTTATTGCTCAATCTCAATGATCTAAAACTGAATTGAATAGAAAGGGGACCATTTACTAAAGGGAAAAATGGCAAAATCTTAGAAAACTGACTCAAACTCATACAGTAGATTAGCTTGTGCAGTCACCGAACGGCATTTGTGAAACTGAATCTAATGTGTTGACTTTAGCGTTTACGTGTTGTGTGTCGCCTATCAAGCTATGTACTTCAATACAAGGGGGCTTGTCTACAATCTAGGTTGCCAGAGTAATAAGAAAACACATAATTAATGTTCATAACTATTATTTGCATGTTTGCTTGTCCACTACCTCTGAGATGGCAAAAGTGCATCATTCTCATAAGAATGTGATTAGCCCCAGTACCGATCCCTGAGGTACTCCACTCACAACTTTAGGCCAACCTGAAAAAGTTCCATTTTTGACAACCCTCTGTTGTCTGTCCTTTGACCAGTTTTCAATCCAGGTGCATATTTTATTACTGAGTCCAATTTTCTTTATTTTGTACACCAACCTGTTGTATGAAACCGTATCAAAAGCCTTTGCAAAATCTAAGTAGACCACATCAACTGCATTATCCTGGTCTCAATTCCTACTTACCTCCTCAAAGAAACAAATAAGGTTAGTTTGGCACGATCTATCCTTCATAAATCCATGCTGACTATTACTAATAATTTTATTTTCCATTAGGTATTCCTTAATATTATCCCGTATTAAGCCTTCAAATAGTTTCCCCACTATTGAAGTCAGGCTTACAGGTCTGTAATTCCCTGGTTGTGATCTAGCTCCCTTTTTAAGTATAGGCACCATATCTGCTTTACACCAATCTTGTGGTACTGAGCCTGTGGAAATGGAGTCCTTGAATATTAAATATAATGGTTGGGCTATACTGAACTTAACTCTTTGAGAACTCTTGGATGTATGCCATCTGGACCAGGTGCCTTATTAACTTTAATTTTTTCAATGTCCAGATGTAAGTGTAATGTCCACAAAGTGATCACTGACAGTAACTGAGAGGGGTATGGCACACCAATAAACGCCCAATCTGTATTATA
Source organism: Ascaphus truei (assembly GCF_040206685.1). Lineage (NCBI taxonomy): Eukaryota > Metazoa > Chordata > Amphibia > Anura > Ascaphidae > Ascaphus > Ascaphus truei. The sequence goes on from NC_134487.1 coordinate 33,082,332, forward strand.
AGACAATGTCCAGTATAAACAGGAAGAATTATAGGGCACTAGGGCCCTTTACCTGTTGACCTGTGGGGACATTCACAGTATCTGCTGCGTGCAATCCATCCGTGTAGAAGATCCAAGGTAATCGTGTGCAAAAACAGAGCACAGCCAGCGACTTTCAACTTTGAAGAAAAGGAATAATCTAAACAACTCCAAAATAGCAGATCAAGATTTAATTGCAAGCTTCAAGCAATACGTGTACTACATGAACGCACCTACGCGTTTCATGAAACAGCACTTTATCAAGGTGTACAAGGTCACATAATGTTTGCTTATTTATACACACCTGAGTGGTCCATCACGCTGCCGAGGGTGACATCATCAGCGCACGCCTACAGCCGAGGTTGCGCTGACGCGACATACATCCAATTTGGCCCGACGGATCAGGTGCTGTGCTCTTTTTTCTTAAAATAAACGTTATTGTTTAAAAACAACATACAATGACAAAGAAATTAAAAAAAATTAAAAACGGAACTTTCAATGCGCAATTAATAAGATAAAAAACAATATCGATTATGCAAACCCCTGAAGTTATAATTGTGAAGAGCACACAAAGCCTAGATATTATGGTATACTGAGAGAAAGAAAGAAAGAAAGAAATGTTTAACTAATGGTAAATGTAAATTTTACCTGATGGTGAAAATGACTTTCAACACCATATGTATATATACAGTATAATTGGCAGTGTGTAGATATTATAAAATAATTCACAAGAGAATAATTATAACCTTGTTGTTCAATAGGGACATGAATCAGTGTGTGAAAGGACACAAATAGGATGTTTAGAAAGAGTGAAATATAAAGAGACACTCATAATGTTAATGCAAGTATTGTATAATTTGCAAATAACAATCTATCAGTTGGTCATTCCACACACTGAATCATAGAACAATATCAGTATAATATACTGACCCAATTAAGAAGAAATTTTATATTTGAAAGACTATATATATTTACCTGAAATACAATATATTGCACATTGTAAATAGTGATTGGGATTGCTCATTTATTGTCTATTGTTTTATTATTTATCTTTTATTTTTTATCTTTTATTATTTATTATCTATTATTTATTATCAATTATTATATATTACTTACGATAAATATAAGGGTTTATATACTATAGATATATTAGAATCAAAGCAACTACAAATAAATTCTTCCATTTAATCAGAAGAAAGGTATATGTATTCAAATAATTTACAAAAAATGGCTCAAATCCCAATCAATATTTATACCTAGTGGTGCCCTGGTTCTCAAAGTGAAAATCCAATAGGCCTCGCGTTTGTCTAGCAACTTGGTTCTATCTCCACCCCTTGGTGGTATCAGAACTTGTTATATGCCTTGGAATGTAAAAAGGTTTATATTATCACTAGAACAGTTTGAAAAGTGTTTTAATACAGGATGATTTTGATCCTTTTTAGTCGAAGATGTTCCATAATCCTAATTTTTAAACATCTAGTGGTCCTGCCAACATATTGTTGCCCGCAGCCACATGTTAACAAATAGATAATAAATGTTGAATTACAGTTTATGAACATCTGTACATTGTGAGTCATTCTCGTGACTGATGAAGTGAAAGTTCGCTTTTGGCTCATTTTCGTACATATTTTGCAATGAGTGCATGGAAAAAATCTCTTGGGTAATAAGGATTTTTTATCATCCCTTAACCCAAAGAGACTCGGAGATAGTGTATTGGCCAATGTTTTGGCTCGTTTAAAAATAACATTTGGACCTGCAGAAATATACGGTTTTAGCACAGAATCAAGTGTCAAAACACTCCTATGTTTTTTAAGTATTGATTTAATGGATTCTGACTGTTTGCTAAAGGGAGTAATGAAGGAGGGACTATCATTAAGTCTTGTTTTTTTGACTGGGTGCTTCAGTAAGGATTTCCTATCCATAGATGAAACATCTTTGATGGATCTATCTAGGTCCCTCCGATTATACCCTCTATGCAAAAAACGTTTGTATAAGTCCTTAGATTGAACCTCAAAATCACCCTCATTGGAGCAGTTGCGACGTGCCATTATGAACTGCCCTTTAGGTATCTCCCTGAACAGGGCTTAAGGATGGAAGCTGCAGACTCTCAGAAAAGTATTGCGAGAATTAGTTTTGAGGTATAAAGTGGTCTGAAAATGTCAAAAAAACAAGACTTAATGATAGTCAGGCAAAGGGTCTGGGCAGGCGGCAGGCGGTGGGGTCGGGGTCACAGTCTGAGTCAGCAACAGGGATTCCAAATCAACTGGCTAGCCACAGCAACAGGCTAGCTTCCAGAACAGGGAAGCCACAGGGATGGCTCACGAACAAGGAAGGTTCAGCAACAGGCTAGGCATAGCAACAAGCTAGTCTCAAGAACAGGGAAGGCTCACGAACAAGGAAGGCTCAGCTACTAGAACCCAAAAATGGCAAAGAACACAGGAAAGACTCACAAACAAGGAAGGCTCAGTAACTAGAACTCAAGGTGGCCAGGAACACAGGGAAACATATAAAATGCTCAGGAAGGGGCTGGAAGTCCCTGGCTGCTATTTAAGCCAGGGAACAGGTGCAGCCTATATAGCAGGCTACCAGTAATCATAATGTCCACAGCAGCCAGGTAAGAGCGGGTTCCAGCCAAAGCCTGCCGGAACCCTTACAGGGGGTACTGTCAGGCCAGATGGAATCAGAACCCATGATCTATGTGTAGCCAGGTCCCCTCTGGCTCCCCAGACATTCGGTTCTCTCTCTCTTACCTGCGACAGTGTGAGGGCAGTTGCAGGGGTGGTCACGTCACTGGGGGCTCCCGGCAACATCAGCTACAGGGCGCCGCCATCTTGTATGCGTTCGCACATGCGCGGAAGCTCACGCACGCGCAGTATAGCCCCAGATGCAATACGGCAGCCATTACAGGGAGTGAGAAGAGGCACTCCATAGTCAGGGACATCCCCCAGTTTGCACATGCGCAGTTAGCAGCGGCGGCGGCGGCCATTACACAGCGCGCACGAGGTCCCAATGTTAAAGAGAGCCACCAAGGACTACAATTCCTAGCAGCCTCTGGGGACTGCACTTTCACCCTGGTCACAGGCAGCCAGACAGCCAATAAGGCTGACAGATTCTCATGCTGCAAAGTTGCAACAATGTTGTGTGAAGACAGGGATTGTCAGTTAGGAGCTGGGACACAGAGAGGGGAGGGTGTGTTTGTGCAGGGAGGAAAGTAGCCTCATGCACTAGGCCAGAAGTCTCCCCTTAGGCCCCAGCTAGGCCCTACTCACCTCAGCTTGTGGTTACTACAGGGACTCCCCTTAGACTAGGGGCAGGGCCTGTAGAACCTAGACAAGTGAGGGTCCAGCCAGGAAACGTAACTATCCTGGCAATTGCTGTGAAGGTGAATTGCAGTGAAGGTGAATTGCGTGAAGGTATAACATCCTCTGCGTTAGCAAGGATAAGAGACATAATAAAGGTGGATCACTCCATGCGGGAGCCACCCACCGTTGAGGCGGAGGCATCTTGGATCATCTCCTGGAGCAAGGGATTCCAAGTAAAGGTCATCTGCGCACCCGGCAGCAGGAGCACCGGGCAGGTATTATCCAAGTCACCAAGTGCACCACCTATACACTTCTTCTTAGAGGGCACTGCTGTCCCACACGTGGGTGGGGTTATGGGACTCTTGGGACTTTGGGTACAAGGACTTTGGGAATACTGTGTGGGGCTAAGGCCCTGTGAGGTGTGTGGATAGTTGTTCTTAGTAGTGTTACAGGGTGACACTGAAGTTATGTACTGTTGATGTCATATTGTTGATGCATGTGTATTGTGTTTTATCTGCCCATATGGTAAACCTGTGTTATATATACCTTGGTGGATGTGGTTCATATATGTGGGTCCTGTGTAGGGGGCATTCTACACTCCTAGAATCCTACAGAGGTGGAGGCGCTGACCAAAGAAGATCGTTCCAGAGGATTCACCCCATGCTCTCACTAGCGGAGGCTCAGACCTCCTGTGAGCCTGACCACACCTGTTAACATATAGGTTCCCCCTCACATTCACTCTATCTGCGATTTGGGGTGGGGGAATACCTGTTGCATATGTATTTCGGGATAACTGCTGGATAGCTGTACTGCCGCAGCATACTTTTGAGACCTGACACTCACTGCTCACACCTGTAGCAAATAAGCCTTGTGACACTACCCTTGGTTTACTTTATAAGCTGACCTTATAAAGGTCCTGGGTGCCAGATCAATGTGCTTCTTCCATTGCATTCAGCCCTACTACTAAAGCATCTATCTATATATCTACCTAACTTGCTTCTTTGCTGTCAAACTTCTACCTGTCTGACTACTCTCTTGACCTCGGCCTGTTGTCTTCTGCTTTCCCTGACTTGGCCTGTTTAACTGTTATCTTGCCAGCCTTGACCTCTGCCCGTCTGACCTTTGCTTCTGCCATGTCTTCTGTGCTGCTTTTGTCTGTTGATTCTGCCTAGCAAGAACTCGTGAAGCTTCGGGCTCCACTCCACCTGCTCGAGCCATCAGTATCCACACCTTGAGCCCAACTTCATTGATATCTTACATATGCTATAGATGTTGCAGTGCTGATTATTCCCTCAGTGGTGCAGTTTTGGAAGATTAATCATGTTTTCCACAAACAACACCATGACAGAACAGCCCCAGTGCCTTCAAGGCATTTATTTTTTAACTTGCCATGAAAGTTACACAACTTATATATAGCAAATATTTGCATAACCTCCCATCATGCCAATTGAAAATTATAGTACCCGGAAATAATGAAGCATTACAGTAGCAGTTGGACTAGGCCCTAGGGTTAGTCAACTCCTACAGTAATGCTACATTACCTCTGTGGAATGTGACATTTAACAACAACCTCGACACAGGGCACCTATCCGCTTCACATTTTTCCGCGTACCCGAAATGTCCCTGTGCCATCTTTAAATGTCCCGCGTGACCATTGGAGCGTATAATATATTTGTAAACTGCTGCATATGCCGATTGCTGCTATTTATAAATATTGATGCAATATAATCCAATAAACTGTAAGGCTATATGTATTTCCCAGTATAAAGTGAAATGTATGGTGAAATGGTGCCATCTTGTGGCTGAGTGTTTTGAGCAAGCCCTCCCTAACCCCTACCCTGTATATCCTTTAGCTCCCCAGTTGAGAAAGTAGGTAATACAATTTCTCTGCACTTTTTGGAATAGAAATGTTGTGTCCTGAAAATGCTATTACTAATTTGGTTGATTTATTTCCTGAACAACAGGCTTTTTGGCACAGTAGTATGACAAAGATTATTATTATCTGGAAGAACCCTGCAAACAAAATTAAAACCATTGATCTGGGGTGTGTTTCATATTTATGTAACCCTTCCACGGTACCCCACCCGACATGAGATTGGGGGGTATACTCCCTTCTGGTCACTCTGAGTGGTCTTAGTGCTGTGACCTGCTGGTAAACAGGAGGGCTGAGTGTTGTGGGGAGAGCCCAGGACAGGGACAGGAGGTGTGGTGTGGGACAGGTTACCTTGTTCTCTCAGGGTGCACAGCACTTCCAGCCAGTAGGGATCCCCTGGTCTCTCCAGAGGAGAGATCCCCACTGACACTCCATTCTCCAGACACCAGGAACAAGGACACACACAGCAGCTTCTTTTCTGTGGATCTTTATTCAGGGCAGCATACACAGCATACAGCAGAACATGATAGGCCTGATATGCTCTCTGCCCTTCTGCTCATAGCAGCGTGATTCCCCTCCCTCCTCACCCAGGTGGGTAGGAGGGAGAGAACTCTTCTTGGCTTCCTATCTCTCTCAGCTCTCTCTGAAGACTAACTCACACTCACTAACTGACAATCTAAATTTTGGAAACGTCTAAATTTGAATATCCTCAGGGAGTGTCTCTAACTTTGAATCATTAAAACTCAAAGCTGGATACCGATTGGCTCACACACATCAGGGGGTGTTCCAACCCATATCCACCCTTTGGATTAACATGCTCAAAGGTTGCTTAGGCCCGCCCCTGAATATTGCTACATACTCAGAGCTGAAATGCAAAACAGGCCAACTGAAGGAATGAACCTTTCCACTGCCTGTTCTAACAGGACTGACAGAGGAAAGGTCCAGAATTAGCAATAGCTGCCGAAGGCCAGGCTATATACTCCCTCTGGTAAAACTCCAACCGTCCCGGCTTGGACTTACAGCAGGTATAACCTCTACCATACTGTGCAACACCTGTAAATTCACATAAGCTGAAATGCATTAACTCCTATACATTACAGCATGGACAGAACTGACATATCCACTGCATATACACAGAAACATGGCAATACAGTGACTGACTGAACAGAACATTTCTACTAACACAGCATTAATATTAAAGCATTAGTAGTAATATTAAAGCATTAATAGTAATGAGCAGGGTCAGGCTTCCTGACCATTCTACCAGTATCATCAGGTACCTTTACTGAATAGCACTTTCGTTTCCCATACTCAGAAATATATTCCACTCGGTCTATGTGAATATCTCTCCCAACCATCCATAGTTTTAATAACTGGGGAGCTCTGTCAGATCCACATAGGCTGGATCCTTTGCATAAGTCCCAAGGTGGGCAATTATGGCCTCTTTCACCCACTCTAAGCGGAGAATTTCTACAGTTCTCATCAATTCCTCTGGGAGATATGGGAACTCATATGCCATCTTTCTGAACCTATGAACTATTACTCGGGCTGCTCTACTAAATTTCATTAAGCTGCGGTCAGTAGCAGTACCCGGAAGCACCCAAAATATAGGACCTTCCCATACAGGGGTCAGTTCTGCCTCCTCTCTGACAGGAGACAAAACATTTTCAGATTGCATTGAACTCATCCCCTCATCATCACAACCCCCCCCCCAATGCACAGACCCTTCCAATTGCATATCAGGCATAACAGACATAACATCATATTGTCCATAGGGAGCCACTGGGCTTCCAGGTGAAGAGGGCCTGGGGGTCAAGGGTCGCACCTTGGGACTGGTGATGAATGGGGAATGCGGGGCAGAAGGGGCAGATGACTCAGGGACTTGGGCCTCCGGTGACAAGGGGCCAGCACCAAAGTCTCTAGGGGGCATGTTCAGGGAACTCTCCCAGGGAGGAGCAATGGCACAGTCCTAGGTCAAGTTCAATTTGCCCCTTCCTCTGCTCTTACAGCAGCGGGCTTCAGCCAGCGCCTCGGCCTGAAGGGCCTCCCGGGACTTCTTCCGCTCCCTGCAGGTCAGGAGGAAAGGATCAACCGGAAGTGTATTACTCACCGGAGCAGCCTGGATCTTACTGGAGCTCACCCGGCCGGGTGACTCGGCGGCCATCTAGCTCCCAGTGGCGGAGTAGCAACAGTGGAGTCGATGCAGTAATCAGGGGTGGTGCCGGCCGGCACTTCTCCCGACAATCGACTCTGGAGCAGCAGGTCATCGTAGTGGCGTTCAGCAGCTCTCATGTAGATCAGGGCACGAGCACGGGCCTCGCACAACTCCTGCTGGCGCCGCAGATACAGCTCTGCAGCTTTCTGGGCGCGATCCCAGCGGGGATCCGTAGACAGGACAAGCAGCTCACCGCCATCTGTAGCAGCAGGGCGGATCCCAGCAGCATTGGGTACGTTGAAGGTATCCGCCGATACCTCTGTGGTGTAGCACCCATGCTGGCAGCGTGGATCAGATAAAAGGCACCAGCAATGGTTACTGGAACTGACAGCTCCACCGCATACTTGAGTACGGTGGAGGTAAGGGTTGAGACCTCAGTGATGTCATCAGCCTCTGTAGCTGCTGACCGGATTCTCAGCACACAAGCCCATTCTCTCATAGTGGAGCAAGCAAGGCAGCCTGGTAGACACAACCACCAGTGTTTGAAGTGGAAGTGCATCTGGCTCCACACTTCCTGTTGCTCCGTGGAACACACTTAGCTCCTCCCCCTGGCAAATAGGATAGTCCAATCCAGAGCAAGCAAAGGGGGAGGGGGTTGAACAGTTCCCGCATTTTCTTGCAAGCTGAAGAGCAGCACAAGCTTGCAAAATGCAGAAATCTTTGCAGAACAGCACATGGCTTCCCTGGTAAGGCGGGAAGTGCCATTTTGGGCACAAAGAGAGTCCATGCGGCCCCCAGTGAGCTGGAGCCGCCATTTTGAGCACAAAGATACATGGCATCCCTGTAGGAGCAGGAAACACCAGATGGAGATACAACATAGTCCAGCACAGTGTGGTCTCCGTTTGCATTCAGGAGCCACAAATACATTTCTGTCCCTGTAATCTTTGAGTGTCACGCACCCTGGGGTAGAATCAGGGAACGCCTCGCACAGGGACCACAGTAACTTTTACTGCAGGGTGCACAGGGACCTACAGACCTTTCCCATGTAGTCCCTGTCCCCTTACCTCTCCGCTGTGGGTACAGTAGGGTAACCACGCTTCCCTGGGGGCGCCTCAAGGAAGTCACCCCTGCTGCAGTGCCATTAATAGGCCGCCAGCTCCCTGGTGTAGCCTCAGGAACCGGCTCCTATTTTCTTCTTAGTAAAGTAGATGGGTGCACAGAGGTCCCTATGCAATCTTAGAGCAACCTCTGTCCCCTTGAAGTGCATGTAAGGACTTACACTCCCTGGTGCATAGCCACCAGGAATGGTCCACATAGCAAGGTCTTCTTGGATTAGGGTAACCCCCTCCCTGGGGAAGCTTCAAGGAGAGGTTCCCTCACTGCAAAGTCTATGGCTGCTGTTCTGTGCTGCATACAAAGTATTTGAAACTGCTGCATGGTCCACTGTCTTTGAAAACCTGTCCCGTAGATAAAACCTGTCCTGTCCTGGGGAGCAGTCCTCACTCAGCAGTGCCTCCAAATGTAACCCTTCCACGGTACCCCACCCGCCATGAGATTGGGGGGTACACTCCTTCTGGTCACTCTGAGTGGTCTTGGTGCTGTGACCTGCTGGTAAACAGGAGGGCTGAGTGCTCTGCGGTGTTGTGGGGAGAGCCCAGGACAGGGACAGGAGGTGTGGTGTGGGACAGGTTACCTTGTTCTCTCAGGGTGCACAGCGCCTCCAGCCAGTAGTGTTCCCCTGGGGTCTCCAGAGGAGAGACCCCCACTGACACTCCATCCTCCAGACACCAGGAACAGGGACACACACAGCAGCTTCTTTTCTGTGGATCTTTATTCAGGGCAGCATACACAGCATACAGCAGAATATGATAGGCCTGATATGCTCTCTGCCCTTCTGGTCATAGCAGCGTGATTCCCCTCCCTCCTCACCCAGGTGGGGCAGGAGGGAGAGAACTCTTCTTGGCTTCCTATCTCTCTCAGCTCTCTCTGAAGACTAACTCACACTCACTAACTGACAATCTAAATTTAAGAAACATGTCTCAATTTGAATATCCTCAGGGAGTGTCTCTAACTTTGAATCATTAAAACTCAAAGCTGGATACCGATTGGCTCACACACATCAGGGGGTGTTCCAACCCATATCCACCCTTTGGATTAACATGCTCAAAGGTTGCTTAGGCTCGCCCCTGAATATTGCTACGTACTCAGAGCTGAAATGCAAAACAGGCCAACTGAAGGAGTTAACCTTTCCACTGCCTGTTCTAACAGGACTGACAGAGGAAAGGTCCAGAATTAGCAATAGCTGCCGAAGGCCAGGCTATATTTATATACTGTATTAAACAACATTATTGCTTAATAAGTTTTATTAAATTATAAATTGTAGATTTGAGTTACTTGTAACAGTTTAATTCTCATGCCCCAAATGTTTTAAATTCTGCCTTAAAACATTATCAACAAATGTAAGATATATAGTTTGAGCAAAAAAGAAGAACATACAGGGAGGGGCCTATTCTAGTAGTCTTCATAAAACGTCTCGCTTGACATGTAGCGCCACCACTTTTGTCAGTGTAGTTATCATGACATTCAGAAAGACTCTGAAGCCATGCGTTAGCAAATTGACCAAAACTTGCGAGGAGCAGCAATGTGATTTCAGCCTCTCTCAAAAGTTCTGACCCATGAGATCTGCAGCGATGTCGCCCTGCTGCATACAGTAGAGAGCTGCACAGAGGGAGCTGCCTCTCGCTGCACATGTCCCGCCAGCGATCGCAGGGATTTTAATAAAAATGTTAATGATAGTGTACATGAACAGGGGGTCTTCGGAGCAGAACAGATGCAGGCCCCGTTCTGGGGTGCCGGTATCTCCTATGCATTGAAATATTAAATGTCACGTGAGGCAGTACATATAAATGCATAGGAGTTACTGGCACCCCATTACAGTACCTGTATCTTGGGAAGCAGGGGGTCCCCAGACCTGAAATAAAGGCGGTTCTGCTTCGGAGACCCACTGCTCAAGTACATTAGTATTAACATTTTTATTAAAACAGTATCATTACCTTAGCGGCTAGCCGCTAATGCAATGAAGGGGTTCAACTTCAATAGCCTGTTTATTGGGGGCATAGGGGGTGGATGAAGGGGGTAGTAGCCCCAGGTTGGGTGGTTAGGCTTGCTGGGAAGGTTGCAGGAGGAGTTAACCCCTTCACTACCATAGTGGTGGATACCGCTATGGTAATGAAGGGATTAACCAGTCCCGCAACCCCCCGGAAGACCTAAACATCCATCCTTGGTTCAACCACCCCTTTCAACCAATTCCTCTACCCCAAATAAACAAAAATAAACACAACAACCCTACTACCCTCCTCCTCACCCAGTGTCACACAAATATTGACTCCAGAGGAAGCTGATCTGTGAAACGCAGAGAGTCCTGGCAATCTGGCAAGCGTGATCCGGTGGTTGAAGTCATCACGTGCAGATGTCGATCACATGATGTTGGAACGCGGACATGGAGCCACAGAGAAGTCGCAGGGAGCTGATGGCGCACCAGCCTCCGTGCGAGAGCCCTGCCGACCGCAGCACTCCAACCTCAATTGCCGGAGATCACTCAGCTATTTCGTATAATGCCCTTACCTAGGGTCACCATGTGAGTTGCCATTCTTACTTACATGTGTGTTTGCAATACATTGTCATGGTCTGCACATTCCTGTCTTTTTCGTTTTTTTCATCTACCTGAGAGTCCATGCTACATTGCCTGCTACTCTGCACTCAAGAAAAAAGACTGTGAAAACCACCACTAAACACTCCCTTTGGGAATTAAGGCTTATTTATTCCCTTGAAAATGCGAGTGTGCATTTTTATAAAGAATTGCACTATTTGTGTTTTTCTTTTTTTTCATGCACTCACCGGTTGTGAGGATTAGCGTAAGGTCCCGCCCCCCGTCCCTCACTTCGCGACGCATGTCAGCCACAACCTGTGCACACTCACCGCTTTACTAGAAGGGGAGACACCACAGGGACCCTCTTCAGGCTCCGCCACCGTGACGTCACGGGTGATGCACGTCAGCCTCAACCTGCGTGCAGACGCTGCGCTGCTAGGAAGAGAGTCACCACAGGGGCCGCTTTCAGGCTCTGCCTCCGTGACGACATGGGCAGCGCACAGTGCGCTCAGACAACGAGCAGATGTCGAGCGGACACAGGCCCTCAAGTGGTTAATTCAATCTATTATCCCACAGCTGCTGACTCCGCCCTAGCTATCGGCACACAGCATACCTATGATGCTCACTCCCTGCAGCCTCCCCATTTGCTCTCTGTGCTTTATATGCTCAGCCAGCCCCTTGGCAAATTGTCTGATCATAAACTTGTTTTTATTTGTGTGCTTACCTCCAGCTTCCTTTTGCCTTGCCTTGTCTTGTTTTGCTTCTTGTAATTTGACCTCAGCTTGCACCCAGACTCCTGACTTCTGACCCCTGGACCACGGCTACGAACTCGACTATTCTACTCTCTTTACCCCTGGACCCCAGCATTTCATCAACGACGATCCGATCTCTCCACTCCTTTACCACGGCACCTTAACCTTAACCAACCTGACCTCTCCTACCCCGACCCGGCTACACGACTACCACTCTGCACTCTGGCCATGTCTGCTTAGTTGTTGGTCAGTTGCTTTCAATATCCCCACCTCAGCCTCGTGGTCCCACCTTGTTTTTGGTGAGCACTTCGTGTCACCGGTTACCTGCCCTGCTCACATTCTTCATCACCACTATTACTGATGTAGCCCTGGTAAGAAAATGGGCTATCTCCTACTGGTATAAGCCCTGCTAAGGGCAGGCTGCCAGTAGTTATCATGGGTTTCCCCCACCTCAAGCCCTGCCTTGAGTGGTGAAGGTAGGCCACCTGACTCTGTATCTAACGCAAGAGACACAGGGGAGGGGTCTGCTGACATCATGAGGGGCAGGGCTGTCTAAAGTTTGTCTTGCCAGTTCCTGTCAGTGACAAGCAGTTCTGTCCTGAGTTCAGAGGAGTGCAGTCTGGGTGTCAGTTCTACTAGAGAGTGGCTGTTAGTGTGACACAGTTGGAGGAGATCAGGCAGGCCCTGATTAGAGTTGATAGAACTGTGGTGGACCAATGCCTCTCAACCCTGCATAGGGTGTGAGGGAAGAGCTAGCCCCACCCTGAGTGCCCAAGGCTTGGGGTGGTGTCAGGGAGGCCTTGAACACCCACAGACCATCCTGAGGGTGTGCAGTCTGGAGAAAGAAGACCCTGTACCTGATACCAGCGTGTGGCTGGGACTGTTGCTGTGTACTGTTGCTGTGTGCTGCTGCTGTGTGAATAAAGGAAGCTGCTGCTGCTTTTAACAAAGACTTGACTGAGACTGAAATCTCTCTCCCCTGAGTGGAGTTCTCTGGAAGGATTTCACCCTACCCTGCTAGGGCTTGCCAGAGATGGAGGCGCTGTACCACTAAGAGATGAAGGCATGTACCCCAGAAACCTGTCCCTGTTGTCCCCCATACCATCACGGGAGACTCAGGCCCTCCTGTTCCACACAGGTATGCACCACCTAGACACATGTAGCCAGACCTTAGCACACCCTAGGGGTCCGATCTGTGACCGGGGGGGGGGGGGGGGGGGGAGTCTAGGGCTACACTGAGAACCAAGGAGGAAAGTTCAATGAGGGTTGAGCAGCAGTCATCGGTTACAAATGTTTTTGGTTTTTTTTGCACTTATATTCTAATAATTATCACAATTAAGTGTCTTTTCTCAACAGTAGTGTCTATGCTTTGTAGTATAATGCAGTAAATAGAACAAATATTAACGTGATATTCCCCAGGATTGCCAGGAGATGGCAACATATCACTATTTGCTTATTTTACAGGCACTAAAAAGAATGTACTGGATAAGCTTTATTTTGTATTTTTACAAAAATAGCTACATACTGTATTTAGTTTGTTTAATATCAGAATCTCAAGGCATGAAGAATGTAAAGTACTACAACCACAATAACAGTTTGGTAATTATCTTCTTGACTGCTATTTTTGTGTTCTCAAGAAATAATACACAAATACAAGATCCAGCACTTAAAGTTGCTCGTTTTAATGAAAGATTAATAAAGGACACAGGAAAGAAATGTGTACAGTCAAATATTAAGGATATTCGAGGTACAGTTGTCATTACCAAATAAATAATCTGCTGTACAGGTAACATTCACTACATTCGTGTGTGTGTTTCACGGCATTAAGAACTTCTTAACTGAAGATTAAGTGGATACATGTAACATCTGACTAGTACATGAGGTAGAAGTAGGTACAGTGAAGGAATTCAAATGTTTACATGGGTAAAAGGGACCCTTAGGGGATTTCGAGAATACAATATAAATCTCAAGCTGTGAGGTCTTAAGGACCATTTCAGTAGTGAAGTGCCAGGAAGTCTGTGCAAAACAGACTGAAAAAGCAAGTTTTTATTGATAAAAATAGTGAGTTCCCCCCATATTTAGTAAAAAATATTTATGAAAAAATGTTGCTACTAAACACAATTCATTTGCATGGGTTTTTAGTGGTAAAAGTTGTATGTTTGATGCAAGTTATCCCAACACAAATAGGAAAGGTAAGCGGAGTCAGGATTTTAATGGTGAGATAGGTTAATATTAACCAGTTCAGTGTCCTAATGACCTACGGTATACGTCAAGAAAAGTGTCTCCCGGGGGCCCTTATGACATTCACCATACGCTCTTTGCTCATTTTTAGAGACTGTACATAATCGGCACTCCAGTGGAGAGCATATTTAATACTGTACCACAATGAAGGGGCAAGAGTCAAATCCAGTCTAAAATGTTAACGTGATCACTCCGAAGAGAATGTGGAAGTGCTGGAGGGTCCATGACCAAGAAGGTGGCATGACCCTTTGGCACTGAAAGGGTTAATGTGGACTCTCTCTGTCTATCATTTTCTCACTCTCAATGTCGCCAGCCTGGAGATTTCACTTTCAATAAAATCTCTATATTGCCATATACCATTCGAAAAGTTTATTTATTGAACTTTAATGAAGGAATGATTATTGAAAATGGACAGACAGATTAATTATAGTGGTCTTATCTACAACCACTTAACATATTTCTGTAAATGAAACTGACAATTTTTGTTTCTCCTTCCACCCGTTTCTGCTTTCTGAGCTTTCGCGCGACTCCTCTTGGTCCCCTTTCCGAGATCTCTTTTTCTGTTTGCTTTCTTAACTGTATATTATGCTACATAAGGGTGAACCTGTATTCTATTTAGAAGTAGAAATCCCTTTAACGTATACTATGTAATCTGTTTGCTAGTAGTCAAGCACCATTTCCTGGAATTTGATTGCAACCAGCATGCTCATTGTGTTAGTCTGTAGGACATTTACATGATTTGCAAGTATCAAGCTGAAAGCGCATCTACTTTATTGAGAATCTTGTTTTATTGTTTGCCTATTCAACAAATAAAATAATGGTACAGTTGTTTTGAATTACTGTATATATCAGTACAATGTCAGCTACATGCCTGTCTATTTATTTTATTTATTATGCACTGCAATGATTTGCAGAATCATAGGCAGCATAATCTGTTTTTCAATTGATGGCAGCCTCTAGTCTACAGTACATCAGTTCCCTTTCCATTTCTAACCAACATATTCTCAGTTATATTTCAGAGAAGTTTTCCTTCATGGAAACCTTTGTTTTGCTCTTTATACTGTGATTGTTAAGAATTCGCCAACGCATTGCTGTATCCCCGGATTGGATTCTACAAATCCGTCCACAAGTTGTATCTAATTACATTTTTTCATGAATCCGCGCTGATTGAAATCGCCCAAATCTGACCGCAGATTTTACACCACAAAATGGATTTTTGGGGGAGAATGCGAGAAAGTTGGGAATCGGATTTGGGCATATCCGTCCATCTCTAGTTCTGAGCTGATTCATCCCAATAGATTTGCCAGATTGAGTGAAGTTATTGAGGGAGTTAGGGCAGGAATAGCAAGGCTGTGGGAACCTGATTCCTCTAGGATCCAGGAAAATAGCTTGTGGTCTCCTAGGTGCTCAGGTTGGGCACATTGCAGATCAGGTAGGCTGATTGCAGGAAGGGGCTTGAAATCACCTAGCGGGTTTTGGTACATGTATTTTCAGAAACACTACCAGTGCAGTGCGCTACCTCACAGAGCTTAGGGAGGTTAATGCATGGCTAAGAAAGGGATGTAGGAGTGTCTATTGAAAGTTATAGCACACAGAATTAACATAGCATTACAGTAGCGGTTATGCTAGGGTTAGTCAAGTTCTACTGTAATGCTACATTAACTTTGTATACAGTAGGGCCCCGCTCGTACGGACGGGTTCCGTTCCCTGGCGCCACCAAAAAGCGGAACCGCCGAATTTCGGCTTCTGCACATGCACAGACTTGCAGTGCGCCCTCCTGCGCTCGTGCAAACTCGGCCACCCCCTGTTCTGCGCATGCGCAGACATGGCAGCTCCCTTCTCGGTACCGCCATATAGGCGGATCGCCAAAAATCGGGGACCTACTGTACTATAATTCCCAATAGAATAAACGTTTTTTTGGCGGATTTGCTGGTTTGTTTGTGCCGCGAATTTCTGTGGATCAGTCTCAAAAAATGAAATTCCACCCTTTTTTTTGGATTGCTGACAATCGACATTACTAGTCCTGTGGTGTATTGTTAAAAATCCACACTCAGTTCGACCATTTCTATAAGTAACCACAGAATTATTTTAATATCTGTATAAGCAATAAAGTGCGATCTGGAATGGTGCTCAGAATCACATGTAAACTCTGAAAAAGCTTTTGTGTACTGTAGGTCCTTAAATGTTCCGATTGCTTTGTCAATTGTCAATAGAAAACAGCCTGTACTGTTTACATACTGCTATTTTATGAGCTTTGGGGGTGAAAGTTGTTGAATGTGAGAGAAAGATAAAATTCAAAAGTAGTGTTTTGTGCCGTTGTCAACACCTAATAGAACAAAGTACTGTATGAAACCGTTTTAACAAAAAAATCGTATTTAACAGTCTAGTTTTACGACATCCCCAAAATCTCCTACAGGGATTTGTGTGCAGAAAGAGGTTTGTAATTTATGCAAAAGTTTGTCTTGCCAAATTAATAAAATATAATTATTTGCCAGGCATTTTCAGTGCACAAGTGGTCCTGCACCATGAAAAGCGAATACATAAAAAGGGTTTGGCATAGTGTGTCTAAACATTTTAAACTCTTCCATGATAAAAAATCCAGGTGTACTTTATACAGTATGTGTATAGATTCTGTAGAATGCAATTTATTAATTTATCACATTTTTGTACCAGAAAATAACGCATTGAGAGTTACCTCTCATTTTCAAGCATGTCTTGGGCATAAAGTTATGATGTCAATACGTGGTTATATTAAATGAACAGAGGTTATACTGTACATTTAATTTACAGACATTAAGGACAGTTAGGGATAATTTATAACTATAGACACATGTATCAGTTACAGACAAGATAAAAATGTGAGACAGCTGATGTCTTGAAATTACTTTAGCTGGAGGCGGGTTTGAGATTCTTTAGTAGGTTATTCCAGTTGTGAGGTGTATGTTAGAAGGAGGATCGAACGGATTACCTGTTGAACCTTGGGCCTGTGAACAGTCTTTTGGAGTCAAAAATCAGGTAGAAAGAGCTGTTTGTGGTAGGTGTAAGGAGCTTGTTCAGTTAGGCGGGTACAGAAACTTGCCCAGAAATTATTTGATGCCAAACCAGGAAAATGTACTTTGCGTCTGGACTCAAGGGTTAGCCAATATAGATCTTGGAGCATTTGCAGTGATGTGTATTGTAATTACATTGAAGGACAAAGCGTCATATTGAGTTGCAGAGGGTGTCTTGTTTGCTATGGTGAATTTGGGGTGCTGAACCACATACTACGTGTCCATAGTCTATACTTGGCATTACCATCTGCTGTGTGATGCACTTTTTGACCAGCTGGCTAAGGGAGGATTTGTTTCTATAAACTATACCTAGTTTGGTAAGGGTTTTGGATGTCAGCTATGCAGCCCGGATGTTAAGTGGGAGTCAAACCAAATTTCCAGATACTTAAATTTAGTGACAGGGGCTAGAATGGTGCTAGAGTTGGTTCTGATCTGTAGATCTCTCGCTGGAAGCTTTAGAAATTTAGCCATAATACCAAAAACCATCAATACAGTTTTTAATGTATTTAAAAACAGTTTATTTTGGGAAATCCAGTATTATAGTCTTGAAAAATTAGATTGAAGTACGTGTTGAAGGTCAGAGAGGCTAGGGCTGTGTGCATATGTAACAGATTTTCTGGACCTGGCTGACCCACTCAATCTCACATTGGCCCCTGTGGTCTAACCCGTCCCTATTACATGGTCGTGTCTGGTGGTGCACCTGTTGGCAACAGGACTCCTGAGTCTCCCGCATGATGTTAGTGGGGACATCAGCAAGACGGCAGCTGAGGTAGCGTGTATGAGTCCTACCTATATCCAGTGCAGCGCCGCCACCTCATCAGGATCCCTGCGTCCGCATTGGGATGGTTCTGATGAGAAACTCCTCCGTGGTGCCTTCCTCTGCAGAGTAATTCCAGACTCACACAAGAGGGTATTTTTGATCAATGGCATTCTTTATTGATAGATGGTATGGTCAAGCTGCCCCTCGCAGCCAGCACACTTAGCCGCAGATTCTGCTTGTTAGTATCCCTTTCCAAGATACGTCCTCCCAATGGAGTGGGATCCCCTCTCCCCTTAGGGAGATCACCCCTGTGCCAGGTCTCTGGACACAGTGTGGGCCTGGTCAGCTTGGCTGCTACTTGACCATGAACTGGGCCACTAGTTAAAGCACTAGTGCAACCCTTGCTCCCAAGTCTCAACTCAGACTTGTTCCTCCAACCACCTTGTAGAACCCCTAACTTTGGACAGTGCTGTGCCTTATATACCTCAGGAACCTGGCACATCTCTGAAGTCACTAACGGTGGACTCAGCGCATGTTACCACTCCCCTTGAATATATATGACACCTCACCAGGGTGTGAGGGCAAACCTCCATGATTGATGCTGGCAACCCTGTAACTTACCAGGCTTACTGCCAGCAGGAGAGGAGACTGTGGACCATTTTACAGCATGGCTACACATATAAGATTGTGAAATCTGCATACATGACCATTGAAGCTGCTTTACAAGCTGTAGATAGATCAATTATGAAGACTGAAAAGAGTTGGGGCCACAGAGCAGAGCCTTGTGGGACCCTACCGGTGATATCCAAGGGGTTGGAGTTAGAGCTGGCAACAGACACATACATTGTAAGCTCATATGGGCAGGGAATGTGTTTGTAAAAATGCTGCGTACCATGCACTATATTTTAATTGTGAAGCGTTTTGAATCCCATTGGGAGAAATGCACTATATGAAATAAAGTTATTATTTTTATTTATTATTATACAGAATTAGAACTCTGACTCCATTTGGTTTCAATAGATTTTAAATGGGTTTTTTTTGTGATTTTAGAGGTAGTTTACGATAGGATATACTGTATGAGGTTCTCATTGAGAAAATATTGATTCATGAATGGTCTCTTATTGTATGTGTATATTAACATAAATGTTAGATAATGTGTCCATTAGATGGACAATTTGAGCAGCACTTAATACTGTACTGTAGCTCAAAAGAGTACAGATTTCTGTAAAAATTAAGCAATCACACAGCTTTTATTTTATTTTAATAACATAGTATTGAAGCAGGGGGTCTCTGGAGCTAAACAGCATTCATTTCAGGTCCGCTACTTCCCGAGTTACAGGCCCCGTTATGGCGTGCCGGTCCATGGTCCTCTGTTGATTGAAGATACGTCTCTCTAAGTTCTTTCTTTCTATCCTTCTTTCTTTTTGCTGTCTTCTCTTCTTTAGAATCCAAAGGGTGAAGGGGGTAGTTAATCCAGGGTGGGTGGTAAGGCCTCTCGGGTGGTAGTGGGAAGGGTTAACCCTTTCATTACCATAGCGATTACTACAGCTAAGGTAAGGAAGAGGTTAAACCCCTCCCGCAACCATCCCGGTAGGCCTAACCACCCACCCTGGGCAACTACCCCCTTCACCTACCCCCTCTAACCCCAATAAACTAGGTATTCTGGAATAACCCTTTCATTTCCATAGCAGCTAGCCGCTAAGGTAATGAAGCTGCTTTTATTTTACTTTGATAACCAAATATGAAGCAGGGGGTTTCTGAAGCTGAACCGCATTCATTTCAGCCTCAGGGACAACCTGCTTCCCGAGTTACAGGCCCCGTTATGGGGTGCTGTTATCCTCCTGCTTTGTTTAAATGCCCCAGTCACGTGGGCCGTGTTGTTGTAGAATTTAAACATGGCTGGGATACCGGCACCCCATAACGGGCTTTGTAACTCAGGAATCAGGGGGTCCCTGGACCTGAAATTAATGTTGTTAAGCTCTGGAGACCCCCTGCTTCAATACTGTGTTATTAAAATAAAATAAATGCTGTGAAATTGCCTGTTAGAGATGTGCAGGGAGAGTGTAACGAGTGCTCGCCCCAAACAAGACAGGACCGCAAGGCTGAGGTGGGGATGTTGGTAACCACCGACCTACAAATGGGCAGCCACGTCCGGAGTGCAGAGTGGTAGTCGTGTAGCTGGGTCAGGGTAGGAGAATTTAGAATGGTCGAGTTGCTTGTCGTAGTCTAGGATTGGAGAGAATGGATATTCGTTATGCGGTGCCGGGGTCCAGGAGTATAGGAGGTAGAACTCCAAATGCACGCCGAGGTCAAGGGTCAGAGAGGTCCAGATACTGTACAAGCCGAGGTCAAAACAGGAACAGGATAAACAAGACAAGACAGCAACAGGGCAGCAGGGTGTTTGAGGCAAAAACTAGTACACAAGCAGAGGTTTATGCTCAGCCAGTTTGCAGCAGGGCTGACTGAGCATTTAAAGGATAGCGAGCCAATGGTAGGGCAGCACAAAGCTGCAAGGAAATAAACAAAAATTGCCCCAAACATATTCAGTCCACTGGTAAACAGGGGCGGGGAAAAGTGCAGGTGTGGACTAATTGCTGATGCAATTAACCCCTCATGTGCCCAAGGTAGCGCGGCACCTACGTGTAGCTTGCGTGCGGTGCGCCTCACCCATGAAGTCACGAGGGCGAAGCTTGAGCGAGGTCTGTGCAGTATCCCCCAGCCTGGCAGAGCGGCTCCCGTTTGGCGCTTTGTCACAGGACATGTCACATGGCGGAGCCTAAGCGCGGGGCATGCAGTGTCCCTCAGGCTGGAAGTGCGGCGCGTGTCACCCGTTCCATCACAGGGTGCGTCACAGGGACGGGACTGACAGACAATCCTCCAAGAGTGTAACCGATTCAGTCTCACTCAGCGCGCGTCTCTTACAGACAGGTGCAGCCCAGTAGGATTCACACAGAGTGAGTCCCATTCAGACTCAGGTACCACAACTATGTTAAGTATAAACAGGTAAACGCTGGGTTACCTATAAGGTGCTCTAGAAGTAACAAAATAGTTGCTGAATCTTGCAGAATAAATCAAAGTATACAGCAGGTCTGGGCAAAGCTTAGAACAAGTGAGTATAAGAGTCTTCACCCAGCAATTGGCTCCCCAGGAGCACCGTAATAATTGAGATAGAGGGACCCACAGTTTGTACAGCAAATGGCGCCGAGCCTGAGTTCTTTTCTTGCAGTCTATTGCACCGCCAACCCTCGAACGACTCGTCCGTCGTGATGGGTGGTCTATGACCGGCAGTGGAGAGGCTGTAAGCCGGGACAGCAACCCGGCGTGCTACCGGAAGCAGCCAGGAACAAAGGCCTGCTGGGCTGAAACGCGTCAGAGGATCCGTTAGCTCTACACTTTTTGTAATAAAGTTTTTTTAGTCACGTTACCAGCCTTCATTCATTTCTTACCACGGCGGTGCATCGTATCTTCCTCCGGTGGGAGGTGTTCCTGTTTGTTCCACAGCTGTGTTAACCCGATGGGCCATTACCATCTGCTATGTACTGTGCCGCGGACTGTCAAGTTATTGCACATGATTGAAGAGCCCATGCTCGCAGTCAAGCGACCGACCATATTGCTACAACGCTATATAATATTATATATATATATATATTAGGGTACATTAGTATCAGGGTACCGTTTCCACCCCTTTTTTGCTGCCTCACTTACTTGTCCTTTAGTTGAGCACCAGTCTTCTTTTTATGTACTTCTGTAGTATAGTTAGGGTGAGCGAGTGTTGTCTTTATAGTTTTCACGTGTCATAGCACTGACACTCCCTTCAGTGAATTCCCATTTCATATCCCAATTGCGTGTTTTTTTATCTTGAAACCCCTAAAACCCTTCTGCATTGAACACAGCATAAGTCCATCTTCTGGGAGTGTCCTACAAACTGTTGCGTTTGTATAATTATAATACACATGTACACACCACTTTTTCCAATACAAATTCTACTTTTGTATGATAGAGCAGATATCAGAGATATAACATAATGTAGACCAAGCTGTGATTTTTGGTCTTAACTCAAAAAGCGGAACCCATTGGTTAAAAGTATATTCTTCACCTTCTTGTGAACTGTATAGTATGCCCCGTCTCATATTTAGTAAATGTATATATCATTTAAAAACGTATGAGACAATGCAATATGAACTTCATGTCACCTTTCTCTTCTACTCACAGGGGAGATTTCAAGAATGTGACATCCCATTTGAGGCTGACACCCAGGGCCTCTGGTGGGTTTGGGTACTGTGACCAGATGTCCATAATATACACATATAATTTTAGTGGGTCATCACTGATAACCCTAGGTTAAGCTCTGGTACGCTGGGTACTTTTACATGTCGCCCTTATCTAAACATCTCCTTGTCTTATGGGTCAATAAAAACCTTATGCTAGTTTGATATTTTATAAAAAATATATATTTAAAAAATGTCCGTTAACCATTGATGTCCCAGATTATTAAAATACTGAACATTGTAATGGTATTATCATGACAGGAGGGTAGAGAAGGTCATCTGTTGCAGTTATCGCAAGAACCAAACAGTGTGTTGTCTCCTGAGTGCTCGGGTTAAACACATTGGGGATCGAGAAGACCGATTGTTAGGAGGGGCTGAAAATGACCTGGTCGTTTTTGTATACATTGGCACTAATGATAAAGTTCAAGAAAGCTCCTGAAAAATGATTTCAGGGATCTAGGCTGCAAGCTTAAGGCAAGGACCTCCAAGTTAGTATTTTCATAAATTCTACCAGTGCCATGTGCTATCCCAGAGAGGCAGTTGAAGCGTATAGAGGTTAATTAATGGCTTATAAAGTAGTATAGAAAGAAGGGGGTTTGGTTTTTAGAGCACTGGGTGTCCTTCTCTGGGAGGTGCTCTTTAAAGTTGGGATGGATTGTATATCAAATAAGAGGGATCTTCTGTAAAGGGGGAGAATGTTAAAAAGGTTGAAGAGATTGTAAACTTAGAAGGAGTGGGGAGGGACAAGCAAGAGGTAATGGACTGGACAGAATAGATAGTAATGGAGAAATAGCTATGGGTCATAGGGGTGGTGTGGGGGGAAGAGTGAGTTTAGCAAGCAGGGAGGCGCCCATATTAAATACAGATAATATTAGTACATTCCTAAAGACTGTGCATGCAATGTCTTGTATATAATGTATAGCCTGCTCATTATGTAACTGTATTTGTAAACATGTATTATTTGTCTTAACTCTGTGCTCAGGACATACTTGAAAACAAGAGGTAACTCTCAATGTATTACTTCCTGGTAAAATATTTTATAAATAAATAAATAAAATAAATGAAGTAGAAAGGTAGGAGCAGAGAAGATACAGTAACACTAGCAAAGACTGGTAAAAACTTTAAATGCATGGTAAATGGATTACATTCAGATGAAGGGAAAGTGACCAGTGGAGTACATTGTGGATCTGTTCTGTGACTGGCACACTTTAAATAATTATTAGTGACATTACAAATAACCAGGAAGGTAAATTGTGCCTTTTTACAGAGGACACATTCACTTGTATGGCAATTACTGCTAGATCGGGTCAAGAGACCCTTCATCACAGCTTGATGAATCCCAGCCAAAGACCTGAAACAGTGTTGACGCTCCTGGGGGAGTGGGGGAGTGAAAGCAAAAATATTAACAATTATGTAGATTACAGGAATGGGGAAGAGTGGGGCTAGCTGCAATTTCATCTCAAGAATAGGAAAAACATGTACTTGGGCCACAAAAAGAAAAAATACAGGAATAAAGTAATTATAATGTCAACACCCATAGAGGAAAGGGACCTCTAAGTCATTAGTTCAAATGACTTAAAAATACAGCAAGCAAGCACTGGTGAAATCCAGAAGGCTACTGGGTTGTATATGGAAATGTATTTGCAGCAGAAAAGAGATGTCACCAGCCTCATTGTTCCCATAAGTAGTGATGCCACATTATAAATCATTGTTAAGACCTCACCTAGAGTACTGTGTTCAAAGGAAGTAATTCAATTAGTGTTTGTGCACAGAAGGGTTACTAAAATTGTGCATTGTCTAGATTATAACACTTCTCAGGAAAATCTGATAATGATCTCAACATGTAAAGTTTGGAGGAGAGAAGGAATTTAGGCCAAACTTCCAAATATTGAAGCTGTTTCAACAAGGTGCAGTGTGGCTAATATAGTAAGATACTTTGATAACGCTTGAAATATACATAAAGGTATATTTCTAA
Source organism: Ascaphus truei (assembly GCF_040206685.1). Lineage (NCBI taxonomy): Eukaryota > Metazoa > Chordata > Amphibia > Anura > Ascaphidae > Ascaphus > Ascaphus truei. The sequence continues at coordinate 33,106,375 of NC_134487.1, forward strand.
ATATGAAAGAAGCCGAAGGATAAAACAGGGTCTGAGGTTTTACCATGGATAAGAAAATGGGCCCTTACAATGAAACCCTTCACAAGTGCAGTACATAACAAGTATGTTGCCACTATCAAGCACTGAAAAAATATTTACGTGCTGCTTAGACAGCGGACATGTAGATGTGCATTACTGAAAAAGATTCTTATGTTAATGCTTTACACACAATGCTCACTAAGAGAGCAAAAACATCGGGATTATGGATCCTGCTTGCAACGAGAAGGCAACCAAGATTCTTAAAAGTACACTGAGAAAGTCTTAGACAGACTAAAACTGTTTCAAGGTCAAAATAAACATGTGCAACCATAGCGCATTTACGAAGAAAGCCAGTTTAAGATCATTGCAATCAAAGTTATCAGATTGTTTTCACGTAATATGTATAGAATAAATGTGACACATCAATTGTAAAATAAACAGAAATGCTATAGGAGACTCTCACAGCTGCCCCCAGTCTAAATTCTTTCAAAAGCAAAGCTGTCTCACATTTTAATCTGGTCTGCAACTGTTAGATATGCCTATAATATATATTATCTTTAACTGTGCATGCAATGTCTTGTATATAATTGTAGCCCTCTTTCCTACGGACATAGAAAGACTACTAATGCTGTATATACCTGTTGGCTCAGCGAGATCTGGGCCTCTGCTAACTGGGAGCCTGGGACCACAATGTATATTTGGCAGCGCCTCCACTTGCCCAGGATCCCCAAATTAGTAAGATTCCCCTGGACAAGAATAACAGCAATATTCCATATAGTATAACGGTTTACTATAGTGAATGCAGAACATGAACATACACACATGTATATAACTAATCACCCTGCAAGCAGATATGGCAATACAATGATATAACACTTGCGGCCTTGCCGCCTCCAACCTGGAGTAATGTCTCTTCCCACCACCGCGTGTGCCCCACACTGTGTCCAATGTACTGGACCAGTCCCTTGGTCACTCAACCCTCAGTGTCCCCAAAGAACCCTCCCCCAAGGCGGGATCAGCGCTTGCAGGTACCGGTGTTGGTGCACTTATTTATAATACCTTCTGACCCTCCAGCAGCCGGTAAATGTGCTTCACAAAGGATCCGCCGATCCAACGCAGTCTCCCACGAGTATGTACTTGAGTCCAGCAGCTTGCTCCCAAACCACCAATCTCACAGCAGCGCAAGAAGATACTGTGTCCCTGTCTGCTATTCTCAGTAAAGGGATATTCTGTCCTTGTCTGTGGCTGTTCCCTGCAGTACCACAAGCTAGTGGTGACTCAGGGTCTGCACTGGGGCCTACGGGAAATCTGTGGCCTATGCAGTGGGTCACTGACCCCCTGCAACACACACCTCCTCTCCCCTTGCTTCCCCGGGGCGCACTAGCTAGCGTGGTCCTCGCAGCTAGCTTCCCTTCCAGCAATCCTGCCTTCCGATTGGCTCCTGAGTCCTCTCTGACCTTACTGATGCTCATGGGAGTTGTGGTTCCGCTAATAGCCTTTCCCTTATTGGTCAACCGTTCGCGCGCTTACTCTGCGCATGCGCAACCTTCCAAGAGCTCCCTGCAGCACACCTATGCTGCGCATGCGCAACGATCCATCATGGCAGCGCCCTGTGCTAGTCGGGCCGCCGCGGAGCCTCGGTGACATCCGAACGCTGCCTGCTTGACCCCCTCTTCCTGAAGGGCCAGCTGACCTGTCACTTGTCCCTACAGCACTCGCAGCTTGGTACAAGAAAAGAGAGGTTCAGGGGAATACCACTACATAATGTATAACCCTACTCACTTAATGTAACTATGTTTTTGTAAACATGTATTTGTCATTATAACTCTGTGCCCAGGACAAACTTGAAAATGAGAGGTAACTCTCAATGTATTACTTCCTGGTAATTTTTTTTATAAATAAATAAATTGGGGTATACATTTATAGCAAATGCAGAAGGTTTTAGACTAGGCTGCCTTGTAGTGGAGGTATGAAAACAATGGTAGTAAATGAAAAATCCAAAGTCCATGTTGAATTGCAGCTCAAAGACAGCAGAGGTGATGTAAACTTAACAAGTGCTAATAATAAAGCGTGTATTGCGTTCTGCCTTATATTGTAGCTGCTCAATTACTAGACCCTTCACAACAGAGGTCGGCACAACCCATTATTCAACTGAGTGCTACACCACAAACCAACTCAATTACTAGAGAGTTTGATTAAATGGCTAGAAAAGAAGACCCTGCCGTACACACCCACTGCAAGTTTTACTTGACATACTGTAGGCTACTCAAAAAGAAATTCCCAGAGTGAAAGTTACAGTACTGTGTGGATGCAAAAAAAAAAAAAGTTATTTTTATGTATTTTTAATTATGTGATTGAGTTTGTAATTTTGTTTAGGAGAAAGCTAACAATCAGCTAAAGATAACAGAAAAGCTTTAAATAAGGTATAAATACACAACAAAGTCGCTTTATGTCAAAAATGGATTCTAAATCTAACTAAAACCAGATGTAGGAGAAGGGCGAGAGCTTGTCATGCCTATTATCAACTAATTTAGCTTTATCTCAGTGTGACACCATGGCAAGTTTGCATTATTATTTCCATATTTCTGCCTACTGTCAGAATGTGGACTGGATAAGAACCATAACTGATCCTGAAATAATTGAGAAATAATGTAGGTATGCTAGACATATAGTAACAAATATACTAATGCATGTCTATGGCAATCACTTTTCTATGACCAAGAGTACAAGTCATTTCAATAAATGGCCACTGCTGGAACACATTACTGTATTGTATAAGGTTAGAAAATTAATTCAGTTAGATGCCAATACAAACAGATTAAAGGTTAGATCTCTTACAGTAGTTGAGTTGGCGGTGTTACATTACATGGAAGATAGCTTAGCAAAGATATTTAGTGATCTCATACAAGAAATTGAAGCTTAGAAGTGCTATGGGGTATAATTGAAAGCACACAGTTCTAATACAATACCAGATAGCCAAGTATGATTTCACAAAAAGAAGCTCTGTTTCATGTAATTGATTATTGAACTGCGGACAAGATGGGACAGTGAAATAAATACATGTAGGTCTACAAAATATTTTCAATACGCCTTCACAAATGAAAAAAGCAGCAGTCCCCAACATCTTGACCTTTTTCATAGATTGAAAGAAAAAATCTTTTACTGTGGGTACTTTGGAGCAGAACTGCGTGACCTTGTAGAAGAAAGCAATATACAGTGGGGCTTATGCAGAGAGGATAAAGAAGGGAAATAGCACCATATTTTGGAGAAAATACTTCCCAGAGAAGCTTCTCCTGCAGAGAACATGGAGAGATTCATAAAATTCTCCACAGCAGGTTTCTTTACTTTAAAAATTGCCAAACACGTGGAGAGATTGGTAAATTCTCCATGTTAAAATAGGGTGGTACACTACCGACACACTTTATTGAAGTGTGGTCGGTACCGCAAGCCGGGAAATCTCCCGGCTTGCTAGTGGCCGCCCCTCGGCGTGCCGCGCGTCATAGACGCGCGGTCACGCGTCATCGGGAGCGTGCGCCCCCTGCACGCGTGTCCAGGGGCTCCCCGAGGGAGCCCTGGTGTCCCGCGATCGCGGGACAGCGGCAGGGGGTTCCGGGGGACCCGGCGGACCCGGCAGCGGTAGGGAGAGCGCCCCGATCGGAGGGCGCTCTTCCGCTGCTTCGGCGTGCGCCCGTCACACTCGGGCGCGCGCCAGGCTACTGCTGCGGCACAGAACGGGCAAATGCTCGAATAAACTGTGCCGCAGCAGTATGCAGGTAGCATAGATGCACTGCAACCCGCCATTCTGCCCTATATTATAGTGAGTCCAATCTAGCCAGAAAAACTTGGCAATTTTGAATCTCATCAGAAAAATTAGGTAACGCAGCTTTCTGCATACGACCATAACTTGCTCCAATTCTGTGGCTATTTTCTTGCCGTTTTCACATTAAATAACGTTCCTCTCTGCATAAGGCCCAGTGTCTGATGAACCAGGTGTCTCCTGATAGTAAGAATAGTTATTGCTATTGAGGAGAATAGCTGGTTTAAATTGACAGGGAAGTGGTTTCAAAGATGAAAGACCTAAGGACAGTGACATGCTTAATAAGTTAAATGTAGCTGATGGACACCTTCATAAAAAAAAGAACACTGTAAGTATTATTCAATTCTCTATTTAATCTTTAACTTCCCAAAAGTCATCAAAATCATTTGAGTATTTTAATGTCATGTTTACCTAAAGTCTTTTGGTGATAAGAGAGTGTGCTAGCCCTCAAAACTAGAGACAACTTATTGTTTTGTCTATTGTTTGTATATTGTAATTGTCACGGTCGAACAGACTTTTAACAGGCAGAACGAGAGTGTTAAATAACATAGGTTTATATTGGAGGGAGCCAAAAGGGAGAAACACAGGGCATAAACAGGGCAATAGCTTTCCCTCAAACACAGGGTATAGGGGACTCCTAGCTCACTAGGTGCTGGGCACTGTTGAAGATAGCTATGGCAGTATGCTGCCTTGATCCGTCCATTCAGAGTACCCCAGTAACTTAGGATACCTGCCTCTGGTTGGCGGTACACTTGCCAGTTGGTCTCTTGACACCGAAACCAACCATGAACAACAGTGAAGCTGAGAGGCATCAGCTTTTATACTGTCTCGGCCTCCATCTGAAACATGGAAGACCGGGTGCTAACTAATCAGGAGCGAGGGGTGGGAGTACAATGCTCTAGCTTTGGTGTAAGTACTCTCAAAGCAGGTGCGGCGTCCCACCCCAACTCCCTTAACACTTCACCTGGCCTACACAAAGGCCAGCCCTCTGGCTCACTGGGGGCCACTCTCTCAGCCGTTTGTTGCTAGCCTAGTGACACAATAAGTCACACAGACAAGTACATTTACATAGTAATGATACATAACAACATCACTTAACATGCTATGACCAGGGTGAAGGCCATTTTCTCACTCTGAGATGTCTCAGTTTAACCCTTGGTTTGAGTAGCCATCTTGACTGCCCCTAACGTCACAGTAATTATGAAGCACTCATAGATGAAACAGGTAAATATACAACAAGTAATTGATATGCTTGTGTAGCCCTGGTAAGAAATGGGGCTATAGTTCTATCCTCCTCCTGGTATAATCCCTGATAAGGCCAGGTTGCCAGGAGTTATCATGGGTATCCCCCACTTCAAGCGCTTGCCCTGAATGGTGGAGGTAGGACATCTGACCTTGTGTCCAATCAAGAGACACAGGGGCGGTGCCTGCTGATATCATAAAGAGCAGTGCATTTCCTATTTAGTTTTCTGACAGTGAGAGCACACAGTGAAGAGTGACAGTTTGGAGTTAGTGTTAGGAAGAGGAGTGAGCAGCTCATGAGTAGAGCTGATAGAATCTAGTGAGGTGGACCAAATACCTCTCACCCTGCTTAGGGGGTGAGGGAAGAGCTAGCCCCACTCTGGATGCCTTTTGGTCCAGAGTGGCGGCAGAGACCATCACTAAGGAGAACAGATGGGGGCTTTGAAATCAACTGTACCTGTCTGCTGCTGCGGGGGACTGAGTAATAAAGGAGTCTGCTGTTGAAAGAGAACCTTGAGTGAGACTGGAATCTCTCCTCCCTGGGAGGGGGATTTCTGTGGTAGGGATTCCACCCCGCGTTCCTGGGGCTTACTACAGATGGAGGCTCTGCACCATTGAAGGAGATAGAAGGCATCCACCCCAGTAAACTGTCCTGTTTTCCCCCGTGTCATCGCGGGAGACTCAGGCCCTCCTGTTGCCAGCAGGTATGCACCACATTAAGACATATAGCCAGACCTCAGAACACCTCAGGGGGTCCAATCTGCGACTGGGTGGGGGTCCATGGGTTATAGTTGGAGGCTCTGCTGAGATAAACAGGACAGGTTTTCAGCAAAGCAGAGCTGAAAGTAATATGTACACTTTCAGAGCAAATGCTGCAGAAGGATGGGCATTTTTGAAGACTAGGGGTAGTCAGGAGAGACAGTCCTCTCGCACAGTACACCCTAGGTGCCCTAAGAGGGTGATGTAAATTTGGGTACAAGTGGATATAGCTGTTCTAGTCACCTTGAGGCAGATAGTGTAGGATTCCTGTGATTGTAGCCTCTTAACAGAGGTCAGGGACTTCAGCATAGGGTCTGCACTATGAGTGGCCAAAAGTAGGTTGATGCCAAGTACTTAGGAATGCCAAGTACACTAGCCAGTATCAAGAAAACACACCACAGTGTGCTTGTAATGAACCGTCAGCGAGTGCGGTGTACAGGGAGAGAGTTCTGCCTAGCGTGGGGTATGCCATGCGTTATATTCATTGGTTAGAGCACCATTCAGAGTAGTAAGTGTCTAGGAACGAGTTGCACCATAGGCACTGAGAGTAGCGCTATCGTGGGATTATAGGGCTCACTAAAGATGGCGTAGAGAGACACATGTTCTCTGAGGGGCATGGAGGAGGTTAAAACGGCGACTGCTGCGCCATTCACTGCAACGCGGGTTGCAGTCGATCCAAAATGGCGACTCCCGCCAAGCCTAGATCGCGTACGTGCTGCGTGCAAGCAGGCTGCAAGAGAAATGTGGCGAGAGATGTGCAAGGGTTTGGCGCCAAAACCAGAACCCCAGCTAAAAGAAGGGAGCGGCGCGAAAACTGTAGCTGCACCCACCTGTGCAGTGACTGGCCGAAGGACCAAGCCACGTTACCTAAAGAGAGAGAGTGCCCTCCTCTTGTTTCCACCATAGGGAGGGGGCACACTGAGAACCAATCCCAACAGTCCTCCCCAGCGGAAGGAGGGACAGGAAGTGAGGCTGAGGAAATTCACTTCTGCTTGACTGGTGAAGGAGAAGGAGCGAAGTGCGAAACCAGCAAGCTGAGTGAATCAACTCCTGCGCAAAAGATGGCTGACTTAAGCGTGACGACTTATCAGCTTCCAGGAGGCCTCCTGGTTGTGGAGGTTGATGGCAGAGAGTATCTGCGGTGCCTGTGCGTCCAATGCAGGTCACCTGGACCGACCCCAAGTACTACGGCACGGTGCTAACGTTCTACCTCTGGCCTATCGAGCCATGCCATGCAATAGTGATCCCGCGAGATGCCTCTCCAGCGACGCTGATAGAGGTGGAGGAGGCAGATGTGAAGGCTGCCCTGGTCCCATATATCACCCCAGCGGTAGGGACACAGGACCAGCCACCAAGAGATGACTCGACGGAGGGGAGCAGGCCCGTTTCGTACCCATACCGATGGCGGTGCCGCAAGGACCCGAGGTGATTCCCCAGCGGATGAGCCATTGCAGTCCTCGTCAGATGATGAGAGAGACAGCCTGTCATCGGTGGTGATGCGCCGGCCGGCGGACCACCCCAGCTGTTAAGAAGAAATTCCACTTACCCTCGAGATGGAGCAGACGAGTATGGAGAACCCCCGACGGCCTGAACCACGTAGAAGTCCCACGGCCATGACGACTCCCAGTGCGGCGGAAATGGGACCCGAGACGGCGGCTCCGGAGGAACCAACGAGCATCGCAAGACAGCGGAGTGGTAAGAGGACACCACCACCCCTTTATTCCTGTCAGGTGAAGGAAGAACCTGTGGAGAGAGAAGGGCTTGAGGCCTACCTGCCCGTCCGCGACCCTGATGGTCCACTGTCACCCCTTCCAGTCCTCGACGCACTTCCGGTGCAGGACCAAGGAGCGGATGGAGATTCCGCGACGACCAACGATGACGTCACTTCTGGGTCGGACAGGCGCAGAGGCCCGGAAGCTTTGATTGCTTCAATAATGTAAATTTATTCTCTACTTCATATACGTAGGAATCGTCTCTCGTACACGGATAGATTTATCACCCCCCGTGAGGCCTTTTTCCCACTCTTAGGGCACTGGACAGGAAAAGATGAGCAGCTCGGAGGAGAAGTAATTGAGTCGGACCCCAGTGAGCGTTGTCAATAACTTCTCCTGTTTATTAATGGTTACAGTCAGGTTATATAGGCGAGCGAGCGTAGAAAAAAAGTGTATACGTGAGAAACTTACTTCCCTTTATGTTTATCTAGAAAGTGACAGATGGAAAGTTACAATGGGAACCAGTCTAGGGCACAACATATTTCTTGCTTGTTAAGACACTTCATAAATTTAGGCTAAGCATGTTTGGCTAGAACTTCCTGTTTCTTCATTGTGAAACCATGTCTGAACATACACAGTTCAGTAGTTCAGCCACCATTAAGTGGGTAAAAGGTCAATTTAACATCAGCCTAAAAAGTGTAATGGCAGTGTTAAATATTTAATGGTTATATAGCAGACAAAATGGAGACCCCCCTTGATACACACATTATCAAATAAGGAGAGCTGGGCTGGAAGCAGAGTTCGAGGAGTTTAAGGCCCAAGTAGCCAAGCAGGGAGCCCGCAAGAGACAGTAAGAGAGTACCTACCAGTCGTGGCATCGCCCGACTCAGAGACACTGTACTGGACTATGGCGATCCTATGGTCACCGCCCCTAGCGCCATTGCCCCAGCCACTGCCCCTGCCCCGTCACGTGTTATGCCACCGGGTCCTAGTGGGAGGAAGCTGGATAAGACGCCCAAGTTTTCAAGTGATTGGCGGGATTGGGTGACAAGTGATGAGGGTTCTGATGGGGAGATACCATTGTCAAGTGTTGAACATGTACCTAACCCCACTGTGTTTACTCATGTACCTAGAGGTAGGGCCCGAGGGTCCCAGTCTACTGCAAAAGCGGGTCTCGTAAGTCCCAAACCACTTAAGATGAATCCCACAACTTATAAGAATGTCATCAGAGGGAGGCGTAAAGGCTCGCAGTTTACTGAGGCAGCGACATCCGGTGTGTACTCAAGAGCAGAGTCTGAGGAAGGTATGAGTGTGTCATCCTCATATGAGCACCGAGATAAATGGTGGGCACCGTTATTCACAGGGTATGATTAGGGGATGGACCGCACCAGATTTGTATTGATAAAGAAAGATATGGTAGATCACTGTTGGGATGCAGGCACCTATTCTCCACAGGAGGTTGCAGATGAGTTAGATAGGTGGAGAGAAATAGTGCAAAAAGTGATAACCCCCAAAGGCTCATCTATTCTGTATGATGATATTGCGCCTGAGGAACCAAAATTCTGGGTACTGCCAGGAAAGGCTGGGAACCGGAAACTTACTAAGTTAAGTAAAGCAGATAGAGCCATAGCGATGAGATACCGGCAATCTCATGGTTATGAGTTTCCATACATGCCAGAGCCGATCATGCAGGAGATCAAGGGCCAGAGAGACACCTGGCTCAGAGATGCAGTCCTTGAGCACTTAAGAATTAAGTTTGGTAGCACTGCCTACATAAGGGAAGACAAAATATGTTCTGTAATGAAATCTTGGAGTACAAGCAGGAACATATTCATGCATAACCATATTGTACAGACCCGAGAATGGGCCTGTGCAACCGTTCTTTGTTAAGATTTTGGATCACAATGGGTGGGAAGTGAAGAAGCCTGATCCTCGTCATTATTATTAAAGTTAAGGGTTCTCCATGTTGGGAGTTTCCCACTGTGTTATGTCACCATCATGGGTGTTACAGTCTCGTGTACGCAATATTAATTAATTATGTTTTGTATGTTCACAGATTGTTCCCCTGCAGGATGGTCCAGCAAATTAGGTCCAAGTGGGGACCATTGGATTTCCACCTGAGGGAGAGTGTAGTCTGGTAAGAAATGGGGCTATAATTCTATCCTCCTCCTGGTATTATCCCTGATAAGGGCAGGTTGCCAGGAGTTATCATTGGTATCCCCCACTTCAAGCACTTGCCCTGAATGGTGGAGGTAGGACATCTGACCCTGTGTCTAATCAAGAGACACAGGGGCGGTACCTGCTGATATCATAAAGAGCAGTTTATTTCCTATTTAGTTTTCTGACAGTGAGAGCACACAGTGTGACAGTTTGGAGTTAGTGTTAGGGAGGAGAGGAGTGAGCAGCTTATGAGTAGAACTGATAGAATCTAGTGAGGTGGACCAAATACCTCTCACCCTGCTTAGGGGGTGAAGGAAGAGCTAGCCCCACTCTGGATGCCTTTTGGTCCAGAGTGGCGGCAGGGACCATCACTAAGTAGAACAGATGGTGGCATTGAAATCAACTGTACCTGTCTGCTACTGCGGGAGACTGAGTAATAAAGGAGTCTGCTGTTGAAAGAGAACCTTGTTTGAGACTGGAATCTCTCATCCCTGGGAGGGGGATTTCTGTGGTAGGGATTCCACCCCGCGTTCCTGGGGCTTACTACAGATGGAGGCTCTGCACCATTGAAGGAGATAGAAGGCATCCACCCCAGTAAACTGTCCTGTTGTCCCCCATGTCATCGCGGGAGACTCAGGCCCTCCTGTTGCCAGCAGGTATGCACCACATTAAGACATATAGCTTAATATGTCTGGAGCTGAACCACATTGATTTAATATCCAGGAACCCCCTATTTCCTGAGATATTGGCCCCGTGATGGGGTGCTGGAATCCCCATGTTAAAATACTGTGGGTCAAGTGACCGTGGGATCTAAACAAAGCAGAGAGATACTGGCACCACATAACGTGGCCTGTATCTCGGGAAGTAGGGGGATCCCGAGGCTGAAATCAACTTTATTAAGCTCAGAAGACCCCCTGATCCCCCCACACTAGTATCAAACACCCCCACCACCCAAATAAAAAATCATTCCCTTACAGATAGCTGCTAAGGTAATAAAGCTGCTTACATTTTATTTTTATTCATACTGTACGTCTCCTGAACTGAACATAGTTATTTCAGCCTTCGGGACCACCTACTTCCCGAGATACAGGCCCCGGTATCCCTCTGCTTTGTTTAGATCCCACATGGATTTTAACATGAAGATAAAGAAGACCCCAAAATGGATTACAAATTACAAATGAAGAAAAGAAAAAAAAGAAAAGAAAAAAGATTTTACCTGTGGACCGTAGCTTTTGAGGATCATTGTGTCGTGGACCTGGAGTTGCTGCTGCTGCTGGTGTTGCTGTTGGATTCGGTGGGTAAAGATATCAAAAAGACAAAGATGGATTTTTTTTTCATGTATTTTATTTTAGGTTGGCATTTGCATTTGCATAGTGGCAGCTCATGCCCACAGGGCATGGGTGTGCCACCTTGCCATCAATAGTTTTTTTGGCATTTTTATATTTTTGGCAATGCAATGTGGTTTTTATTTTATGCATGTTTTTATTTTTTGCAGGTTGCCCATTTCCTGGCATAGTGGCAGCTCATGCCCACAGGCCTCACAATAAATTTTCTAAGCAGAAACCCGCAGTGCCCAGGTTTTTTCCTTCTTACTGTATATTCTATTGGAGGTCATGGATCTTCATAAAATCCTTCAGGATCCACCAAGGATGGGATGTAGACGGAGTGGTAACATCAAGGATAGATTGGTACATAGCTATTTTCAGTCCAAACCAACCAAGACCTGGTTAGGAGAAAAACCACAAGGCTACTATCCATGCACAAGATGTAAGGCTTTTCCTTTTATGCGAGTTACCAAGACGTTCTGCAATTTTTCCAATACAATAACATATAAGATCAAGGATTTTATGAACTGTTTAACATGTGGGATCATTTATTTAATGACGTGTCACTGCGGTAAAAGATATGTGGGGAAGACACATAGACAGTGTAAGACACGGGTATTAGAACATCTAGGTAATGTAAGAAACACAGTGGATACCCCCCTTGCAAGACACATCATAGAGTCCCATCAAGGGAATAAAGATGTGATGCACTTCACCGCAATCGAACATGTCCCTCACAATCCACGAGGGGGAGACTGGGACAAGAAACTGCTCCAGCGAGAATGTCGCTGGATTTTTCTATTGCAGACTTAGTCTCCCCTAGGTTTGAATAAGGGGTTTCTGTACTCCTCATATCTTTAAATCATCCCACAGTCACATTATCTATCCACATATACTGTACTTGCCTCCTTTTTGTCCCTTCCTTTTTGAAGAGTTGTCCTATTTTATTTCTGAGGCAGTGATTTTAGGTCTTATGGATAAGATGTATATCTACCCAGCTCAGGGATACTTTTATTCAATAAGATTGTGCACACTACATTACATAAAGGTCTAGGTTTTAAACTAAGGGGCCTTGGTATACAGCTTTAATTTCAGCCAAGATCTGTATTGACCTGTAGGGGCAGATCATACATAGGGACCATACATTCCTACACCCCTGTATTTCCACATAGTATACACTAGCCATTTAGGCCATTTGCTCCTCAGTCTCTTTGAAGAATATGGTCACACCTATCTCTCCAATTAGCTGTATTAGGTCTTGTTGCTTTCGGGTATGTATATAGCACCACATTCTATTCTATATTTTGGGGGTTTTGTAGAGGGGACTTGGTGTACAGTGCTTAATCAAGTAAAGATCTGTATTGACCATTAGGGGCAGATCATCTGTTAGGATCATACACTACTATATTCCCATATACACCCTGGTGTGTTTGAGGCTTTGTCAACATGTGTCATATATTATTCCTTATAGTGTTATGTGCATACCCGAGCAATTGACATTTTGGACCATCTGACCTTAAGAGCACTTTTTTTCAATTAATTGAGTTGGGATGTGTATGTCATACTGCAAGCAGATTTCACCTGCGGCAGCATGCGATTACTACTATATTAAGGAAAAGGAGTGAGATGCTTTTCATACTATTAGAATGTCCGTGACACTGTTCATTTGATCTAACCCGATCTGACAGTGTTCATAATGATACTATGTTCCTGATTGGCTCTGATACACACGGGCTTCCCCGCTTAAGGGGATATATACTTACCATGGGGATGTTGCAAGTAGACTCCTCCCCCTGATAAAGCATGTTAATCACACGAAACATATGTCGGCAGAGTAGGACGTCGCGGAATGATGTCACGGAGGAGTTGTGGAGGAGTTGCGGTCAATGCGGTCCATGTGGGTTCCAATCACTACGTCTTGTATCTGTTGTTCTTTTACGTGGGGTTCGCCATAACCCCCTACCTTTATGAGGCTTCAGACTGCACTATAGCACTTACCTCTTTGGGCACTATTATATCTTCACATATAGGCTACGTGTCTGTGTCTTTATGGCATTGCTGTATGGTGCAAGTTACAAGTGTTAATGTGTAGTTTGGCCACATTCATGTGTAATCATTGGATGAAATATAGCATATACATTGTGGCCAGTCTTCCTTTGCAAACAGCTTGGTATTTATGCTTAAGACGTGGATCAGCTTTATACAAGCAAGGGGTCCTATGTAATAATATCTACACAGGATACACTCTGGCATTAACTCTCATCAACTGTTACTGAATGAATTTACATCCGGCGTTATATAAATCCTTGTATTGGGCTAGTGTGAGTAATTAGGAATCACTATCTGGAAACTATGAATTGAACACAATTGGTGTTTTCTTTACAGATTAATAAGGCAGGATATAGACTATATTAGTCCTATTATAGCTACTCCCTAGCAACCAGTCCAACCCCCCCCCCTCTCCCCCATGGGGAATAATGTTATGAATTTAACTTTTGAGTGTTAATTTAATGATGTAATAAAACATTTTTGTTTTTGGTCACTTTCTCATCCCCTAATCGGACTGTGTATTTGACCTCAGGAAAGTATTGCTCATAGGGCTATGTTTGCCATTTACAGTATTCTGACATTGGCAATGAGTACATTTTAGTGGGGTTCTTTGAACCCTTTTTCTGGGTAGTACATATTGTAATGTTTATTGTGGGCAGAGGGGGTGAGTGAATGTCCAAGTAGCCCCTTCACTCACCCCCTCTCCCCCCAATAAACCTGCTATTGTGCCTTAACCCAAGGGAGCGCAAACTTCCTGCGCTGCGCCCCCCCAGCCTGCTCTCCTACTCGGTCACTCCCCCCCTTACCTCCAGTGGAGCGTCAAATGACGCTGTGGGGTCATGTGACGTCACGTGATCCGTGGCATCATTTTACGTCACATCTCCATGGTAACGGGCGCCACTTGCGTTGCTATGGAGATGCGTGGACTGCAACCAGTAAATACATTTACAGAGGCCTCACGCTCTCAACGCTGGGCCTCTGTAACCACCGTGCCCCCCCCAATAAAGTCTCGCCCTCCGTTTGCCCACCGCTGCCTTAAACCCTTTATTGCCATAGCAACTAACCGCTAAGGTAATGAAGCTGCTTACATTTTATTTTTATTTATAGTGTGTGAGCAGGGGGTCTCCTGAGCTGAACAAAGTTGCTTTTATCCTCGGGGACCTCCTACTTCCCTAGTTACAGGCCCTGGTATAGCGTGCCGGTATCCCCGCCATGTTAACATTCATGTGGGATCTAAACAAAACAGAGGGATACCAGTACCCCATACTGGAGCCTGTATCTCGGGAAGTAGGGGTCCCCAAGGCTGAAATCAATTTTGTTCAGCTCAGGAGACCCCCTGCTCACACACACTATGAATACAAATAAAATGTAAGCAGCTTCCTTACCTTAGCAGCTATCCGCTATGGTAATGATTTTTTATTTGGGGGGGGGGGAGCGGGGGCTATTTTATACTAGTGTGCTGGGGCAAGGGGTCTTCTGAGCTGAACAAAGTTGATTTCAGCCTCGGGGACCGTCTACTTCCCGAGATACAGGCCTTGTTATGGCGTGCCAGTATACCTCTGCTTTGTTTAGATCTCACGGTCACGTGACCCACAGGATTTTAACATGGGGATTCTAGACCCCCATAATGGGGCCTGAATCTCAGGAAGTAGGGGGTTCCCGGACCTGAAATCAATGTAGTTCAGCTCCGGAGACCCCCTACTACAATACTGTACTGTTTAAAATTAAATTAAAATCCTGTGATCGCCTGTTAGAGGCACACTGTTAGAGTGACTGATTCAGCCTACCTCTTACTGCGCGTCTATTACAGAGAGGCAGACCCCAGTAGGATTAACACAGCAGGGACCCCTCCTGTGTTAATCCAATGGGCCATTTAGTCTGCAGAGGACCACCTCAGACCACCACGCGGTATAGTGCATGCTTCGCCCAGGTAAATGATCAGATAATGGCAGCATCATCTGTACATACGTATTATTTATTTTATTTTTACCTTTGTTTTATTAAGGTAGTTAGATGTGCGTGATACAGACTAAAGGGTAACATAATATAATTGACGATAAAATTTAAGTCTATGAGATTTTGGTAACAATATACTGTATACATGGTGATCTACTGTATGTTTTAGATAGGATACCAGACTGCATAATGTGTAAACTATTCCCCCAATGACCTATACTTTATATATTAAATAAAGATGGGGTGAGAGTATACTCAGTGAAACACGGGGCAAGTTCTGTCCATCCCTGATATTAGTAACGTTACATTGTATGCCTTGATTTGACGGAGTTAAGCGAGTCTGGACTTAGATCTAGCATCTAATATACTTCTTAGTATTGAATAAACTCAGCCCAGTAATTGCAAATATTAATTTTTAGGAACAACTGAAGAGCAGACTGCTCTGATCTGTGGAAGTGGAACCTGACATGTAAATATACTGTACTGTTTAAACACTATTTGATATACCATCTGTTGCCTCCTCCCATCCCACACCGCTTCCTAACTCACCTCCTGCCTTTCTGGACTCTTTTTCTGCTATCTCGAAGGAGGATGTGTCACTGCTGATCTCCTCTTCTCCCTCTACCACCTGCCCTCTTGATCTCATTCCTTTCCATCTCCTAAAACCTCTTGCTCCTTCTATAATCCCTATGCTCACACAGATCTTTAACTCTTCCCTCTACTCTAGTACTTTTCCATCCTCCTTCAAACATGCAACTGTGATACCATTTCTCAAAAACAGCAAGCTTTACCCTACCTGTCCTTCTAACTATCGACCTGTCTCCCTCCTGCCTTTTGCCTCCAAACTCCTTGAACGTCTTGTATTTTCTCGACTGCTACACTTTATCAACACCTACTGTATTCTTTTCTAGACCCTCTACAATCTGGCTTCCGCACTGCTCACTCTACTGAAACAGCCCTCACTAAAATAACCGACGACCTCCATGCTGCCAAAGACAGAGGTCATTACACTCTGCTCATATTACTCGACCTCTCTGCAGCATTTCACACCGTGGACCACCCTCTTCTCCTCCACATTCTCCATACTCTTGGTATTCGGAACAAAGCTCTATCCTGCATCTCCTCTTACCTCTCCCATCGTACTTTCAGTGTCTCTTTTGCTAACACCTCCTCCTCCTCTATCGATCTCTCTGTGGGGGTACCCCAGGGCTCTGTCCTGGGACCCCTTCTCTCTTTACACACTCTCTCTAGGTGACCTAATCGATCTTTTGGGTTTAAATATCACCTCTATGCTGACGACACACAAATTTACCTTTCAACCCCTGACCTTACACCTGCTATACAGACCAAAGTTTCTGAATGTCTCTCTGGAATATCATCCTGGATGGCCATTCGCCGTCTGAAACTTAACATGGCAAAAACAGAGCTGCTTATACTTCCTCCCAAACCTGGCCCTACTACCTCCTTTCACATTACTGTTTGAAATACGATAATTCACCCAGTAGCCCAAGCACGCTGCCTAGGGGTCACACTCGACTCCTCTCTCACATTCTCCTCTCACATTCAAAACATTTCTAAAACTTGTCGCTTTTTCCTCAGCAATATCACAAAGATACACCCTTTCCTCTGTTACTCGTCTGTTAAAACTCTGACTCAGGCCCTCATGCTCTCCCGTCTCAATTACTGTAACCTCCTGCTGTCAGGCCTCCCTGCCTCTCACCTGTCTCCCCTACAATCTATACTAAACGCTGCTGCCAGAATCACTCTACTCTTTCTTAAATCTGTCCCCGCGTCTCCTCTCCTGAAATCCCTCTCCTGGCTTCCAATCAAATCCCGCATCTCACACTCAATTCTCCTCCTCACTTTTAAAGCTTTACACTCCTCTGCCCCTCCTTACATCTCAGCCTTAATCTCTCGTTATGCAACATCCCGACTCTTGCGGTCTTCTCATGGATGTCTACTTTCTACCCCCTTTGTATCTAAAGCCCTCTCCCACTTAAACCTTTCTCACTGACTGCCCCACACCTCTGGAATGCCCTTCCCCTCAATATCCGAATAGCACCCTCTCTATCCACCTTTAAGACCCACCTTAAGACACATTTGCTTAAAGATGCATATGAATAGCACTGTGGATAATCCTGGACACATGATACATAAAGCTTGGCCCCTGCAGACGCCCTTACTAGAATTCCCTCCTACTCTCTCTATACGTTCTCCTACCTACCAATTAGATTGTAAGCTCCTCGGAGCAGGGACTCCTCTTCCTTAATGTTACTCTTATGTCTGAAGCACTTATTCCCATGACCTGTTATTTATATTATTTGTTATTTACATGATTACAACATGTATTACTACTGTGAAGCGCTATGTATATTTATGGCGCTATATAAATAAAGACATACAATACATACAATACAATTCAATACAATAACTACCGCTACATATGCCTGAATGTTACTTTGTGTACTTGTCATAGGAACTTCCACATACATGTAACCTCTCACCTTCTTTTTTTCTGTAACCTCATCAAAATCTATGGAAACTTCAATAAATACTAAGTAAAAAAAAAAGAATGTTATTGTTAAAGGTTTAAGTCTGAATGATTATGATTGCTGACCATAGTTCATCTGGTATGTGTTTGAGGTTCTCACTTGCAAATGTATGATTTCAGCCACGGTCTCTACTATTTGATAATGTAGCTACACCTGTGAGTCTATAAACTGTGAGTCTCTTGTTACAGTATTTCTTATTTTACTCCTTCTTTGTTCAGTTTTCTGCATAACTAATCTTTATACGCTGTATTATCATACTGTATATGGCCAGTTCAGCTGGTGTGCACTCTATTCTACTCTAATTCTAATCATCTGTTTAAGAGATCTGGGTATCATTAGGGCTGGTCTTTTATCATATTGTCTGTAAAGTGCAGCTGACTTAATGTTGGCAGGATAAAAGGGAAGGAATTAAGATATCAGTTGGAGAAGCCGTGAATATTGTGGGAAGCACACTTGGGAGTTTTGAAGAAAATGGATTTCCTCTGTTTCTTAGCCAATTAATTTTATGGGTTTTCTGGCATGTTTAAAATATGCTATTCGAACTACTGTTTTCTACTCACACAAAGCCAAAAGTAGGAACAATAGGCTATTATGCTAAATACCTGAATGTCAAAATTGAAAACATACAACTGCTCCTAAATTCTAGGTGTCCTTCAACCTGTTTTGCAACCTTACATTAGTTAAGGTAAATGGGTGCAAAGTCTAAGACTCAGATCAAAAGCGCTCCGATAAGTCAGGGCTCAATGCATTTTTTTCAAACTCAGCAACGAACGTAATGTTCCCTGACGTTAAAGAGAATTCACAAAACTAATTATATTTCCAAAAACAACCGCCATTAGTGACCTCTTAAGCATAGGCTTAATGGCATAGTAAGCTAGCACTGCCTCCCAGTAACTTCACGTAAGATGACTTACGTTACATCTGTCTTACCTAAAGGTGGTGTAACCGCTTCGAAAACCATAAAATATTGATTTGCCGATGGGGGGTGGGGAGAGGAGAGAGAGATATGCTAATTTAACTCCTTTAAATATAATTTGCATATATATTAGCATATATCAACATTTATCAGGAATGCTCCTTTTTGTGCAATTGTCTCTCAACGTATTTGCAGGGATATTTATAGCACTTGGGTGTCTAGTAAAATAGAACTCTCCCACCCTCTTCAGCAAAACACATATTTCAGGGTCTGGAGCTGGCTAACACTGCGTTAGTGATCTTTAAAGATATTTGTTTGCACTTAACGAGTTGTTAACTTAAGTTAATACCTTGTTAAGACAATAATGACTTTCTTTGAATCTGGACCTAAGAGAGTAATTCTATATACTGTGACATAGTCCAAAGATGTTAGGCAGCTTTATGCCCCGTTTTAGGTCAGAAAGTGCAGGAATAGTTAAAAATGATCCATTCCACAGCTTCACATTTACTCAGGTTGGTGGATGGAAAATCCAGACCACAGTTTACAAGTTGTCTAGTTATTCCTCACCTTTATAGTTGTCTAGTTCTCCCTCACCTGCCCTCCTAATCACTAGCACAGGTATTTAGAGCAGAGAGGTTTGCTTTTCAGTCTCACTTCTTAGAGCATGGAGACTGGGGGTTTCGCTGCTCCCCTCATCCAGTTCGGGGTGGATGGCCCCTTCAAGTATCACAGTACCAGAGGATTTGCCTGGACACTTGGGAACGAGTTCCTCACCACGAACAGATAAGACAAACAAATGTTTATTGCTGTATCTAAAAGACTATGCTGTATCTAGTGACCCTAAATGAGAGGGCATTGTTTTAAGCTGGAGAACCAAGTTAGTTGGCCCAGCAGCACTTAGAGAGGCTGATTCTGCTGTGTAGTTAGATCCCTGAATGGGATAGGATTTCTTTATATGATTTGGTTTTTATTTCTTAAAAGTGACAGTGTGTGAAATGTTATAACGGTGATATGAGTAAACCGTTGAAGGTTTATGTCTGAGTGCCTCCTGCCTACACCTGTTAAAGCTGTAGTCCCTTACTGGGATGAAAATAAAGCAGGCAGAAGCCTGAGTTAAGCAACGTAATACTTTGAATGTTCCTGTTTTTTGTATAATTAACCCTAGAAGACTGTGTCGGGAAGAACCAAGACTGACGTCAGCGCTACAAAAGTGGGCGTTTGTCACATATGGTGGAGAATGCGGGTCGACACTAAAAGGTCTGTGGGTTTGCAAATAAATACGGGGGTTTAAAATGGCCGCCCAGCCGAAGTAAAATTACAGATGCTATGAGTGAAGTCTGTTCCACTGTGTATAACCAGTTGTGCTTCCAGCATACACAGAGAATGTGCAAAGTGTGGATGCAATAGCACCCTGAACCCAAACAGAAAACCAAAATGTTTTACTGAAGAAAGTGAAAATTGCAGCTAGGAAGTTGTCCCTGTCGGGTTTCTAAAATGGCCGACGTGAAATGTTTGTTTTGTAACGTACATAACCATGAAAAACAGTGTCCCTTCAGGCCATACGATGATGATGAGGATGATGATGACTCGTATGTGGCCCCTGGAGGAGAGCCGTACCTACAGATGAATTTAGTATGCTGGGCCTGTCATGAAGTAGGTCACATGGAAGATGTGTGCCCCCAAATTTTCAAAGACAAACAGCTGCAAAAGCAAGCAATGCCCTGTGAGTGCAAGCAAGATGTGGAAGCTACCAGTGAGTGTGTGCCCAGTACCACGGATATCTCTGGAGCTAATAAAGCAAAAAGAAAGAAGAAGAAAAAGAAAACTGTTCCTCAAGTCACAGGGTAATTGACCGAGCCACTTGAACCTGCGCTGTCAGGACATGCGTCAGAAAGGCGCCGAGATGTGCTGCAGACCGGAGTGACCGGCAGAATTGTCATGGGAACAGTGGCAAAGGAAAAGGAGGAGCAAAGGGAAGCTGAATCCTTGATCCAGGATAAAGAGGCTTTGGTTTCTGCACTCCAAGCTGCCCGCCATGATTATGAAGTCCTGTGGCAGGGATTCATGAAGGAGCGAGAATGTAACAAGAAGGAGCGAGAAGTGAACGCCGAGTTACAGAGGTGTATACTCCCAGCTTTACAAGAGCACGAGGCTTTGAAGAAAACAGAGTCTCTCTTACGGAGTGAGTTGGAAGAGGTGACGACTAGTCTGGAAAAGGCCAACACCGTAATTGCCCCCATGGATGAAAAACAGATTAAGTCTGACAAATTGATTGCTATCCTAAAACAGAAATACGGGAAGGCTCTACAAGAGGTTCACGCGCTTAGCACAGAGGTGCAACACTTGCGCCTGGAGGGCCACGGTCTGAACACAGAGCTGGGAATATTGAAGGAAACCTGTGAGAATGTCCTGAGTAATTTAGAGACTGCAAAGAGAGAGAATGTAATTCTGACACAGAAAAATTCAGACTTTACTGACCCGATCAGTGAAGGTGATAAGAAGCTTCACCAAGCAGGAAAAGTGGAGAAGCAATTGATCCAGGAAAAGTTAGAAATGCAGGAAGAGCTGCAGAAGCAGATGGCTGAGTGCCAGATACAGTGCGCCGAGAGGGAGGCGGTGTCCGTCCGTCAGGTGGTCTTCCTGACATTACGCTATGAAAGCGAGATGGCCGATATCCACAAGCAGCTGGACCACACGGCAAATGAGGGGGCCCGGCTGCAGCTGGAGCAGGACAAGACCCGGAAGGAGCACCTGCAGCTGCAGGTCAAGAATAGAGAAAAGGAAACAGAGTTAAACCTTGCTCTGAAACAGATGACAGACATGGAGTCGCAACTCAACTCCAAAGAAGTTGAATTAGCAGCCGCACTGAGTGGAAAAAGAAATAAAGAAGGTCAGCAACAAAGACGCTACCAAGACATGGGAGAAGCTGCTAAAGTGGTTCAGTCGGGCTATCAATCCTACCTCCTAACCAAGCAAGCTGTACGTTCCTATACGTGTATCTTCAATGCTGTTGCAATATTACGATTTGCTATAAAGATGAAGTTGGAGAAAGAGACTCCAAGGCTAAAAGAGACACGGTCACAAAAGGTGACCAGGGAAAGTAAACTCAATGCCCTCACTGATGACAAAGAGGAAGGAGAAAGAATTGACTTTGATTGTGCTGCTGTTATTCCAGAAACAGATAGGCACCCTCCTGAGAATAATGAGAATATTCTCCCTGATCTGGGATTCAAAAATCCAGATCCTCAATTTCATTTTCGTTGTCCAGATGATTATCAAACTAGTGAACACACCCAGGCAACCACAGAAGATGTTTTAGCCAAGTGGGTGGCAGTTCCTGAAAATACAAACTTGATGAAAAATCCTGATGACATTGTTAATATGGACTACGTTTATACAGAGGCAATTAGGTCTCCAAAACCCAAAGGCCTGGTAATGGCCCCAAAAGGGAAATCAAAGATTTCTGATGAGAGGAGACATCTCAGTAAGAAGAGCCTAGAAGGTTCAAAGATTGAAAAGAAAAAGCGACTAAGGTCAATGCTGCGCCTGAATACAGTAGTTCCAGATCTCGCCACTCTGGACCACAGGGTGAAGCCAAGGAGAATCCGGTCCAAGTGTCTCGTCAGTGGCTGAAGAAACAGTCCAATCATTTGCAGGTTGCAGCGGGTGTTGAAATAAAGTCAGAGGATGTAATGGACTGGAAGTCAAGGAAAAAAAAATGTTTGGGGAACTGACCGATTTTTTTTATGTTACATGTGTGGACTATGTCACGGACACTTAACTTTGCAAATAAGCTAGTGTAGTTATGCTATATTAGGCCTCTAGAATAAGCATTTTGTAAATATTGCAATGTTATATTGGTTCTCTGTGTTGAAAATGTAGCTAAACTACAAATTACTATACAGGGTTGATGGCCCTTTTGGTTGGTAAATATATAATGAGGTTCATATTCTAGAGTAGAAAAGAATAAACCCAGGGAGGTAATAGAAACTGTCTGGTTTTGTGAGTATATTTATCATATCCTGGGTTATAAGAATTTGTGCTAGATATTTATTTTTCAAAATAGTTCTCTAATAGAGAGCAACAAAATATGTTTGCCAAGTATAGTCTCTTATGACGAATCTTATTGTCCATAATTGCCGTGGAAAAAAGTTCATATTCGTGTCATGTGAATGCTTAATATTGTACTGGGGAGTTAGCTCAAGTATTTCAGGTAGGACGCTCACCCCAGTGAGGTCCATGGCCGCTCACCCCAGTAGGTGTGAGCTGGGGAGGGGGATATGTGACATAGTCCAAAGATGTTAGGCAGCTTTCTGCCCCGTTTTAGGTCAGAAAGTGCAGGAATAGTTAAAAATGATCCATTCCACAGCTTCACATTAACTCAGGCTGGTGGATGGAAAATCCAGACCACAGTTTACAATGTGTCTAGTTCTCCCTCACCTGCCCTCCTAATCACTAGCACAGATATTTAGAGCAGAGTGGTTTGCTTTTCAGTCTCTCTTCTTAGAGCCTGGAGACTGGGGGTTTTGCTGCTCTCCTGCATCCAATTCGGGGTGGACGGCCCCTTCAAGTATCACAGTACCAGAGGATTTGCCTGGACACTTGGGACCGAGTTCCCCACCACGAACAGATAAGACAAACAAATGTTTATTGCTGTATCTAAAAGACTATGCTGTATCTAGTGACCCTAAATGAGAGGGCATTGTTTTAAGCTGGGGAACCAGGTTAGTTGGCCCAGCAGCACTTAGAGAGGCTGATTCTGCTGTGTAGTTAGATCCCTGAATGGGATAGGATTTCTTTATATGATTTGGTTTTTATTTCTTAAAAGTGACAGTGTGTGAAATGTTATAACGGTGATATGAGTAAACCGCTGAAGGTTTATGTCTAAGTGCCTCCTGCCTACACCTGTTAAAGCTGCAGTCCCTTACTGGGATGAAAATAAAGCCGGCAGAAGCCTGAGTTAAGCAACGTAATTCTTTGCATGTTCCTGGTTTTTGTATAATTAACCCTAGAAGACTGTGTCGGGAAGAACCAAGACAGACGTCAGCGCTACAAAACAGGTGCGTTTGTCACAATACTTAGAAGCAGCCGTACGGGCTATATTCGGATATTGATTTGGAGGTTTATTTTTAAGCACAATATGGCCAACTTTAAAAGAAAATTTTATTTTAATTCTACTCATTTTTTCGTAATCAATACTTTGGGATATCTATACGTGAAAAGTATGGTATTCAGCTCATTAATATATCACCTTTGCACTACTGCAAGTTACTACTAAATCATACAGTGTGGGTTACAGAGTTCATGCAATTTGGGGACTTTCTGATACTTTACCTTCCCCTGCAGCAAAGATCATCAATGTTCTTCAATATCTCTTCCCGTAGTGCACCTACCACACCTCCCTACATCAGAGGAGTGTTGGTATTAAATCCTTTTGTTGAAGCTACAGAACAGGCCACATCCGGTGGCTGAAGATGAAAGAAGATAGAAGACAGCTTTAAAGTAGAAGAAAAGAAGATAGAAGAAAATAAATACTTACAGAAGTAGAGTCTTCAATCAACAGAGAATCGAGGGCTTCATGGCAAATTGAGGATCTGATACGGAGACCAAGGATGCCTGTGGATTATGAATAGGCCATCAGGCCTGGATTATTTGTTTATGGTTTGGGGTGTTTTTTTAATGGTGGCCATCAGGCCTCAATTATTTATTTATACAGATATGGTGCAATACAAGTTCCTCCTGTGTGGCACTTGGAGAGAGTGGAGCGCTGTCCAAGCGTGATCGCGACCCAGAAAACCAGGGAATTTCCCAGATGGACTAACGCAACAGGAGTCACTGCTTTTGAATGGGACTCCTGCAGCGCTAATCCTACTGGGTAACCACCAGTCTGTAAGAGCTGCACAGAGAGATAATAAAGAAGCAGTCCCTCTCTCTGTGTCTGCCCGCAGTGCTCTTACAGCAGATCTCATTATTTTTATTATTTTGAGTACATACAGTAGGATTGAAGCAGGGGGTCTCAGAGCTGATGAGTTGAAGGCTACTCGCAGCTCAAAACAGAGGGTACAGAAAGGTATATGAAAATAAATAATCAGTGGGACTGCTGAGGTAAGCCTCGAGGGAATTCCAAAGCGTGGGTGTGGAAGGAATGGAAGTAGATGGGGAGATGCTGTAAGCTGCGTGTGTGTAGGAGGAGTCCCAATGGGAAACGCTACCTGAGATCCTGGGATGTAGAAGGCCTGGGTCAGTGCCCCTACAGATCCCTCGTGTAGCCCTTCTCCAACGCAGTCTTCCCCTTGAGAAAGGGCACTAAGGTGCCTGAAACACGTAGGGTTGTTATGTAGCAGTTTTTTTGTTTGTCCTTATTCTCTTTTTTATGTAGTCTTTATTAAACGTTTTTAGTTCCTCATTTTGGTGAGCTGTCAGTGCTTTTTGGGGACTTTTTGCGATTCAACCTTCCAATCACTACTTTGCTTCCGGTCTCAGAGCTGAACCTCGTTAATTTCAGATTCCGGGTCCCCCTGATTCCCGAGGTATAGGCCTCCGTATTGTGTGCCGGTATCTTCTGCAAATTTAAATCTCCTGCGTCATGGCCAGCGTGACCGGAAAATTTAAACAGCCCTAGATAATGGCATCCCATACGGAGGCCTAATCCTCAGGAAGCACGGGGTCTGTGGACCTGAAATTAATGTGGTGGCCATGGGCCTGGATTATTTAATTCATTTGTGGTGGCCAGTAGGCCATGAATTGATTTGTATTGGTTTTTTTTTCGGTTGGATAACAACCCTGGATTTGTTCAAGGGGGGCTTCAGCCCTGAAGATGAGGATGGCTTTCATCCCGGGTGGGGAAAGTAATACCGTATTTCCTCGATTTTAAGACGCCATCGATTGTAAGACGCAAAATCGATTTGGCCCTTACAATCGAGGAAAATTACTTTTTCACTTACCATGTTTCAGGAGAGATCCCACGTTTGCAGATGGTTGAAGATGGACAGCGGGCGGGTGTGCGGCGGGAGGACAGGTCACAAGTCTGCAGGTGAATAAAGATAAAACAGCGGGTGGGTGGTGGCAGTGGCAGGCAAACATAATAGCAAGAGAGCTGAGCAGGAGCAATGGCCGGGAAGAAGCACACTGTAACACAGGAAATTGACCGGTTTCTGACTTCCGGTTACAGTGTGCAGTGTACAGTGAGGGATCCCAGCCATTCCCCTATGCCGCTCTGCTCCTGCTCAGCTCTCCTGCTATTATGATCTCCTGCCACCGCACACCCGCTGTCTTATTATCTTCATTCACCTGCAGATTTGGAACCTGTCCTTCCGCCACCGCACTTCCGCTCACTGTCCATCTTCAACCATTTGCAGATGTGGGACCTCTCCTGCCGCCGCCGCCCACTTCATCCTCTGTTGACATGGGACCTCTCCTTAAACATGGTAAGTGAAAAGAGGGGGTTATTACTGTGAACACGTTTTATTTATTTTTTATTTTTTAATATATCGATTCTAAGACGCACCCTGATTTGAGACATGTGAAAATCTGAAAAAAGGTGCGTCTTAGAATCGAGGAAATAGGGTAATAATAATAACTTTACTTCATATAGCATTTTTCTCCCAATGGAACTCAAAGCACTTCACAATTACAGTATAGTGTGCGGTACGCACTATAGGATTTTTAAAGAGTCACTGTTCTTACTCACTGAACCCAACTTTTTCTAAAGGTTACCATTGATGGCCACATTGGCAACCTAGGTCACATTGAGAGGGCCTAGGTAACCACAGTGACAATCAATGTCTTTCTGTTTACAATTTATTTTTTCATTATCTCTAATGCAGTGTTTTTTAATATGCCTTTTTTTGTTCCTTTTTTTTGAATGGCCAAAAGCTCTATAAGCCACTTCTTGCTAATAGGGCGTTTGACCATTAATCAAGAGGGGCGAGGGAGCGGGGGTAGAGGGAGCGGGGAGTAGATACAGTATGTACGGGGTAGGAGTAGTGGGTATTGGTCTTGGGGGGGTGTCATTAAGCCCCTTGTGGTGGTAGGTATTAACCCCATTTTTGCACTAGTGGTTTGTAAAGCATTGCTTGGCAATGCTTTACTTGCCACTGAGGTAGCCAGGGGTAGAAGGTAGTCTAGTTTAATGTTAATATTAACCCCTTTGTAGCCATTAGAGGTCAGCAAGGCTGACCACTTGGGCTAATAAGGAGTTAATATGTAGTGAAGAGTGTTGTAACACTTTGCTGGCCCCCTTTACACCCATAAAACAGACACACACTGACCTTTCTCCTCACTCTCCTGTGCAGGGCTCCCTGCAGGCAGGATAGGGGAGGAGTCAGTGCCTTACTGGTGCCTCCTGTCCAATCACCTCCCCTGTCTGAGAGCTGATCTCACTCTTTGTGAATGAGACCTGAAAGCTGATTGGCTGAAAAACTTGGTAGGGTGCCAAAAATTCCACACCTTTATTGATTGGATAATGCCAAGCATTTTAACTAATCAGAGAGCAGGGATTTCAAAAATGCCTGGAATTTAACAGCTTTAGACTATAATTAAGTACCAATTCCCGAAGAACAGGGCATTACTAGCCAATAATAAAAGTTGAAGGCGTGAGGTGAAGCTGATGGACTTAACCCAGCCAGGGCATTATTGGACAGTAATGCCCTGTTCTAACAGGATTATTACTATTATAGGCAAAATGTAGGCTTTTTTTTACATTTTTCATAAAAAAATATATATTTTTGAAGTCATATTGTTTTTATCAGCATAATCGTCTACATTATTTTGCTTTTACTTCATGTGTTTATTAAAATGAAATTGTACATACACACAGCACCCTTCTGTATACACACACACACTGCAGCCACCCCCCTCTATATAAAGAAACATCATGCACACTCTGCTATCCCATATATGTTTTCTGTCTACCCCTAATCAAATTAAGTGCTGCCACCTAGGCAGGGAACACCCTGTGTAGAAAACCATTTGTTTGAATGTGCCTCAGATGTGCTAATTAAGCAGACAGAACAAGCAGACAGAACAACACTGTCAGGTGACTTTTTAGGCCTATATAAACTCAGAACAGCTAGTCTGCTTGCAGCCCATATCCAAGTGGCCCATTATAAATGGCATGACTACTGAACAACTGAAGTTTAAAAGGAAGGTCAAAAGAAGTGAGGAAGAAGTGGACACCCCATCTGGCCCTGATTCCTGCATTTGAACTACGCTGGAAAGGAGAATATCATCAATACCAGACTGCATCATTACTGCTGTGATGCTGCCTTTACCATTTATATTTGCAGTGACTTCACTTCTTCTCAAATTATGCACTTCTTTTTACCAGCCTCAGTATGTCTCTAACTCCATTCATATATCTCCATCTCTCCTTCCTTCACCACTTCTCTGTTCACATGAACTCCTTTCTTACCTGCGTCCTCTGACACCACACAGCTATATCCCCTGCACTAAAAAACACCCTTACAAATCATCCTCACACATCCTCTTTCTATCCATGCTTCTCCTCCTTGCTTCTGGGGATATCTCTCCCAATCCTGGTCCCTGTCTTATTCCTACATGCGCTCGTCCTCGCCTGCCAACTGCAACCTCTACTCCTTCTGGTGTCAACCCCTCCAACCTCATACCCATCCCCTGCCACCCTCCCTCCTCTCTCCCTTTCTCCTGTGCCCTTTGGAATGCTCGCTCCCTCTCTAACAAGTTCCTCTCTGTACATGACTTCTTTCTAACTCACTCCCTGCTTCTCTTTGCTATAACTGAGACCTGGCTCACTCAGTCTGACTCTGCTCTGGAAGCTGCCCTCTCCTACGGTGGCCTTTCCTTCTAACCCACTCCGCGCACTGATGGCAGGGGTGGAGGCGTGGGGCTCCTGCTCTCCTCTCTCTGTCGTTACCGAACCCTTCCTATTCCTCCCTCTCTTGCTTTTCCCTCCTTTGAGGCTCACACTGTCCAGATTTTCTCTCCTCTCCCTGTTCATGTGGCGGTCATCTATCGCCCACCTACCTATACTCATCCCCCTTCTGCCTTTCTCTCTCACTTTGAATCCTGGCTCTCTTTCTTCCTCTCCTCAGACTCCCCTGTTCTTCTCCTTGGGGACTTCAATTGCCACATTGATGACCCCTCTCTCCCTTGGGCTTCCCGCTTTCTTTCTCTAACCTCTTCTTCTGGCCTTCAACAGTGGACTGCAGCCAGCCCCCACAAGGATGGCCACTACTTAGACCTGGTTTTCACTAAGAACTTCTCTCTCTCCGATTTCTCCATTTCCCCTTTTCCTCTCTCTGACCATCATCTCATCTCATTCTCTCTATCTCGCTTCTCCCCTTCTCCACCTCCATCTACACCCCGGTTCTGCAGAAACCTACGCTCTATTCACTTACCTGACTTTGAGTCCACTTTACGCTCCTCCTTCTCCTCTCTCAGCTCTGCTACAGACCCCGACAACCTGGTCAGGAACTACAACTCTGTCTTGTCCTCCTCTCTTGATCTACATGCCCCACTTTCTCTCTGCCGCACTCGCCCTTCTAACCCTAGACCCTGGCTAAATTCCCACACACGCATGCTGCGTTTCTCCACTCGTTCCTCTGAACGCCTCTGGAGGAAGTCTCACACTCTCGCAGACTTCCTTCACTTCAAATTTATGCTATCCTGTTTCAACTCTGCCCTCTCGCAAGCTAAACAAGCCTACTTTTCTGCACTAATCAACATGCACAAGTCTAACCCACGCCGACTGTTCTCTGTCTTTGATACTCTACTCAAACCACCCTCAGCTGCCTCTCCTTCCTCCATCTCCGCTCAGGACTTTGCTGACTATGTTAAGGAAAAGGTGGAATCCATACGTCAGAACATCCCCTCTGTTTCTTCTTCCCATCCTACACCTCTTCCTAACTCTCCTCCTGCCTTCCTTGACTCTTTTTCCACTGTCTCAGAGGAGGATGTGTTGCTGTTGATCGCCACTTCTCCCTCTACCACTTGCCCTCTTGACCCCATTCCCTCCCATCTCCTAAAACCTCTTGCTCCTACTATAATCCCTACGCTCACACACATTTTTAACTCGTCCCTCTGCTCTGGAACCTTTCCATCCTCCTTCAAACATGCAACAGTCATAACATTACTCAAAAACAGCAAGCTTGACCCTACCTGTCTTTCTAACTATCGACCTGTCTCCCTCCTGCCTTTTGCCTCCAAACTCCTTGAACGTCTTGTATTCTCTCGACTGCTCCATTTTCGCAACACCTATTCTCTCCTAGACCCTCTACAATCTGGCTTCCGCACTGCTCACTCCACGGAAACAGCCCTCACTAAAATAACTGACGATCTCCATGCTGCCAAAGACAGAGGTCATTACACTCTGCTCATATTACTCGACCTCTCTGCAGCATTTGACACCGTGGACCACCCTCTTCTCCTTCACATTCTCTATACTCTTGGTATTCGGAACAAAGCTCTATCCTGGATCTCATCCTACCTCTCCCATCGTACTTTCAGTGTCTCTTCTGCTAACACCTCCTCCTCCTCTATTGATCTCTCTGTGGGGGTACCCCAGGGCTCTGTCCTGGGACCTCTTCTCTTTTCTCTGTACACACTCTCACTAGGTGACCTAATAACATCTTTTGGGTTTAAATATCACCTCTATGCTGACGACACACAAATATACTTTTCAACACCTGACCTTACACCTGCTATACAAACCAAAGTTTCTGAATGTCTCTCTGCTATATCATCCTGGATGGCCCTCCGTCGCCTTAAACTCAACATGGCTAAAACAGAGCTCCTCATACTTCCTCCCAAACCTGGCCCTACTACCTCCTTCCACATTACTGTTGGAACTACGATCATCCACCCAGTAGCCCAAGCACGCTGCCTAGGGGTCACACTCGACTCCTCTCTCACATTCGCCCCTCACATTCAAAACATTTCTAAAACTTGTCGCTTTTTCCTCCGCAATATAACAAAGATACGCCCTTTCCTCTGTTGCTCAACTGCTAAAACTTTGACTCAGGCCCTCATTCTCTCCCGTCTTGATTACTGTAACCTCCTGCTGTCCGGCCTTCCTGCCTCTCACCTGTCTCCCCTACAATCTATCCTAAATGCTGCTGCCAGAATCACTCTACTCTTTCCTAGATCTGTCTCAGCATCTCCCCTCCTGAAATCCCTCTCCTGGCTTCCAATCAAATCCCGCATCTCACACTCCATTCTTCTCCTCACTTTTAAAGCTTTACACTCTTCTGCCCCTCCTTACACTTCAGCCCTAATTTCTCGCTATGCACCATCCCGACTCTTGCGTTCTGCTCAAGGATGTCTTCTTTCTACCCCCTTTTTATCTAAAGCACTCTCCCACCTTAAACCTTTTTCACTGACTGCCCCACACCTCTGGAATTCCCTTCCCCTCAGTACCTGACTAGCACCCTCTCTATCCACCTTTAAGACCCACCTTAAGACACACTTGCTTAAAGAAGCATACGAATAGCACTGTGAACATTCTGAACACATGATACATAAAGCTTGGCCCCCTGCAGACGCACTTACCAGAACTCCCTCCTCCTGTCTCTGTACGTTCTCCCTACCTACCAATTAGATTGTAAGCTCCTCGGGGCAGGGACTCCTCTTCCTTAATGTTATGTTTGTCTAAAGCACTTATTCCCATGATCTGTTATTTATATTATCTGTTATTTATTCAATTACCACATGTATTACTACTGTGAAGCGCTATGTACATTAATGGCGCTATATAAATAAAGACATACAATATATATATATATATATATATATATATATATATATATATATATATATATATATATATATATATAAACACACAAACCCAGCAAGCTCAAACGCCCACACCCTCCTAATATTGACTATATGTAATGCCACATAGAGTGCAACTGGGCTGTGGCACATGAATATAGGAAAACACAGGGGGTGCCCAGTGCTACATCCAAATGACAAAACATACATGGTAATAATTACAAGAAATGATGCTTCAATACTAATAACATTGCTAATGCTAATAATAAAAAATGGTTTTTTAGTTAGAAATTTTGGCCAAAACATCATAAGCTTGCACACCAAACGTCAAGGTAAACCATAATAAGTGCAAGTCCTACACTACACTGCATTTGTTCCCAATACCTCTGTATGAGGGGGAAGAACCATAATAGATTCATTACCTGCAGCAAGATGAGACACTCCACCATTAAAAAGGGGGAGTTGACGTGAGCTCTGGGGGAGGTGCCACAACCTCCATACAACTGATACCAGTCAGAAATTAATTAAACACACAAACCCAGCAAGCTCAAACGCCCACACCCTCCTAATATTGACTATATGTAATGCCACATAGAGTGCAACTGGGCTGTGGCACATGAATATAGGAAAACACAGGGGGTGCCCAGTGCTACATCCAAATGACAAAACATACATGGTAATAATTACAAGAAATGATGCTTCAATACTAATAACATTGCTAATGCTAATAATAAAAAATGGTTTTTTAGTTAGAAATTTTGGCCAAAACATCATAAGCTTGCACACCAAACGTCAAGGTAAACCATAATAAGTGCAAGTCCTACACTACACTGCATTTGTTCCCAAAACCTCTGTATGAGGGGGAAGAACCATAATAGATTCATTACCTGCAGCAAGATGAGACACTCCACCATTAAAAAGGGGGAGTTGACGTGAGCTCTGGGGGAGGTGCCACAACCTCCATACAACTGATACCAGTCAGAAATTAATTAAACACACAAACCCAGCAAGCTCAAACGCCCACACCCTCCTAATATTGACTATATGTAATGCCACATAGAGTGCAACTGGGCTGTGGCACATGAATATAGGAAAACACAGGGGGTGCCCAGTGCTACATCCAAATGACAAAACATACATGGTAATAATTACAAGAAATGATGCTTCAATATGCTTTGGGAACAAATGCAGTGTAGTGTAGGACTTGCACTTATTATGGTTTACCTTGACGTTTGGTGTGCAAGCTTATGATGTTTTGGCCAAAATTTCTAACTAAAAAACCATTTTTTATTATTAGCATTAGCAATGTTATTAGTATTGAAGCATCATTTCTTGTAATTATTACCATGTATGTTTTGTCATTTGGATGTAGCACTGGGCACCCCCTGTGTTTTCCTATATATATATATATACATATATATATATAGTGTGTGTAGCATCTGCTCTTCCGTGCCACAGTAGATCTGACCACTACATGGGTGTTTCCCATGGTACTGTATCTCACCTGCTGGTTCAGGAGGTCTGAGTTGCTCGTGGTTCGAGTTTGGGAGCAGCAACCGGGCAGGCTTTCTTGTTGTTCTTACTGTGCTGCGCCTCCATCCCATGAGGATCCTGCTAGATGCAGGATCGTCCCCACAGGCAATACGCCATTCCAATAACCACACGCCATAGTTGGTACAACGGCAGCTTTATTGTACAAGAGCATGATCGTCCTGCAGCCCTGTAGCAGACCCCTGGGGCTTGAGGCCCCAAGAGCCCCTCCCAATCTCCTTAACGTTCTGATAGGGTAAAGGGTATCATACTAACCCACAACAATCACACTCAATTTGGTGGAGTGTCAGCTTTTACACCTGGGGGGAAGGACTTGTAACCCCCGCCCCATAACAGGGTAGGTACTGAGAGGCATCACACAATATACATGTGACTCAGTCAGTACCCTCCCCAGGTATGATACTCTAACTGCCGGTTTAGGCTTGTCCATGAATAAGGCAACATAGTACCCATTCCAGGCTGCAACTGCAGGCAAGGCCCTGCGCAGAAGTTTACTCCCCCCCCACCACTCTGCAGTCCTCCTCTACCCACTACACACACACACATTACACACACATTGCAGCCCCCCTGTAAACCCACAAAACTGCAGACACACACAATAAAACACACTCTGCAGCCCTCTTCCACCCTTTACACCCACAAAACAACTGCATACACACACACAACAACAAAACAGACACCTGCCCCTCTCTCTATACCCACAAAACACACACAAACAAAACATATTGCTCCCTTCCTCTACACCCACAAAACACACCAGCAGTCCCCCCGCTTTACACACACTGCTGCCCCCTGTAAACCCATAAAACTGCAGAAACACAGACAACAACAACATACTGTTGTCCCCTCTACACCCACAAAGACACACTGCAGACCCCGTAAACCAACACACTGCAGACACACACACACACTATGCAGCCCTCCTCCACCCCCTTCACCCACAAAACACACAACAGACCCACAAACCTTTCTCCTCACTCTCCTGTGTGGAACTTACTGCAGGCAGGGTGGGGGAGGAATCAGCACCTTGCTGATGCCTCCTGTCCAATCACCTCAGCCTGTCTGAGAACTCCTTTGAGTCTGTGTGGATGAGAACTGAAAGCTGATAGGCTGAAAAACATGGCAAGGTGCCCAAAATTCTGGGCCATTACTAAATTGATAATGCCCGGAATTTTAACCAATCAGAGAGCAGTGATTTCAATAATGCCTGTAATTTTACAGCTTTAGCCTATAATGTATGTTATACATTTATACCATAAACTGATTTATGGTGGAGGTTGTAGCACGCCACTGTTATAAAAACCATTGGGGGAAATACATACAGAGAATCATAAAGATGTAGCCAATGTTATTGTACATGTTATCACATGATAACGTGTTTTCGATAATGCAAGTTTTAACGTGTTATACAGTAGTGGAATTTACAATTCAATACAAAGAAGCTATGAGTTTTACATGGAATATTGCAACACAGTAATGGGGGAAATAATGTTGTCTACATCTGTATATTTGCATTTATCTTGAACAAAATTGTTATTACAGTACAAGTGTAAGAGATGTGTGCAGCGGTACATATACTGGAGACCGATTTGGGTGCAATTATATCTTGGCTTTATTGAGCCTGTTCCTTTATCCAGGCAAAACATACAAAAACAACAAAAATAACAAACCCCTATCCCTTTGTAAGGCCAACTTACTTTCCCAGACCAAATCTGCAGGACTGGAGGGATATTCCCATTACCAGCCTATCACCCCAATATCTCAAGAGGTACCTTAAGCAGGTGGTCCTCCATGTCAATCTCTGGTATGTTCGTGGGTCCTCTTTGTCCAGGAAATATAGGTCTCTGGGTGTCTCAATTTCATCACAGCCTTTATGTTCCAGACAGTGTCCGTGTGCAGGCTTTGCTGCTCTCCTTCTGTCAGACAAAATGTGAGCTAAGGAAATCTCTCTCCTTTTAACAACAGGAGGTTTTTCTTACAGACTTAATTGGCCAGGTGGAGTCTGGTTAATCGCCTGCTGCACTTAACCAGATCCCTGCTGGATTTTAGAGATAGTTTCTTCAACAGGGATAAGTCCCTGTTACAACAAGCTACATAATTACTGTTCTGTAGCCTTTTTCTATATTTATGCAGAAACTTCACATGTAAAAATAGTGCTCAACCATTATTTTTCTATTCAACATGCTCCAGCAGATTCAATATGCAAATACACTATTACAAAGTATGTAACTAGATAACAGTCAAAATAAGAAACATGATTGCTGAATAAATACAAAGGAAAAGTAAATTGGAATAAATGTTAGATGTTCAATGCATTATTTTATAATCCAAGTATTCAACAATTGTACAGTGTGCAGTACATCTAGGTTTAGCTTGTAAAATAAACTATTACATGTGCAAACTATCAGAACTAAGGTGAGTGAAGTAATCACACTAGACACATCTGTTTTAAAACTGTAAAGATAAATATCCTTGGTTTTCCAGATTGTTAACATATGCAATTTGAATTCCTCCTAATGAATAACACCCAATTGTACTGCGTCTGCAATTGGAGAGCTGCTACGAATTTTAGATCTGGAAAGCAATATCCGGAACTCTTTATTTCTCGTGAATGATCTTTCTGCAATATCCCCAAGTTTTGGATTGGCTCTGTGATTGCACGAATAATTAGCTTAGTTAATTCAAGCATGTAGTTTGAAAATATGTAAGGAGATACCAATGTTAAGTAAAACAGATGTTTGTGACAAAATGTACATAAGAATACTAGGAAAAAGCAAGTAAACTATTGTTATAATCATCAATGTAACCCCTTCAAAGGATGAGGGGCCTCTCCAGTTTTATTACATTTCACTCACATTGATGGGCCAAAAAGGTTTCTTGAACTTTAAACATTACTGATTTTTCGGTAACTAGAAAAAAAAACATGGAGAAAAATGTCAGGTAACACGACACACTGCAAATTTAACTGGACTATATGTGACAATCAGGTGTTATTTACAATCGTTTACTGTGCAGATTTTTGATTGGCGTAAAGCAGACATGGTGCCTATATTTGAAAAGGGAAGAAGATCACAACCAGGGAATTAAAGACCTGTAAGCTTGGCATAAATAGTGGGGAAGCTACTTGAAGGTTTAGTACGGGATAATATTCAGGAATACCTAATAGATAACAAAATTATTAATAAAAATCAGCATGGATTTAAGAAGGATATGTGGATCCAAACTAACCTTATTAGTTTCTTTAAGGAGGTAAGTAGGAATTTAGACCAAGGTAATGCAGTTGATGTGGTCTACTTAGATTTTGCAAAGGCTTTTGATACGGTTCCACACAAGAGGTTAGTGTACAAAATAAAGCAAATTGGTCTCTGTAAAAATATTTGCACCTGGATTGAAAACTGGTTGAAATGTATAGTATTATCATCGTCATCATTGTTGTCATCATCATCGTCGTCATCATCATCTATTTTGTTAGTAAATACAGGCCTCTACTTAAGGGGGCATCACAATATTTTACAGTCAGTTTGAGAACAACAACAATTAAATGCAATGATTTTGTAATACAGTACATGAGACAGGCATGAAAAGACAGAATTATAAAAATACATGATTGCATTAAATGAACAAAGGTTATACACATTCAGTTGACAGATATTTAATGGACAGTCAGATATGAAAATGGGCATATGTAACATTTACAGACAGGATTAAAATTGTGTTAGAAGAGGTAGGATTGTTAGAAGAGGCCCTGCCTCAAGGAGCTTACAATCTATATGCAGGGTAAGTTGAAACATTGGCTACAGAGGATAAGAGGTCTGGTGAGTTTCAGAATGAAATATAACAGCTATAACATTACCAAACATTACCGAATGGCAGCAAACGGTGACACGATTTTGCTGCCCTTTGGCTGCCAACAAAAGCTAATGCCTTTGGGGCAAATTGGGTGTTAAGTCCCAGAGATTCTTTGGTAGACTTAAACAGCAGCATAGCAAAGACCTGGACCTCATGGCAGACATGCAGGGGTGAGGTACTGATAAGCCCCAGGTGGTCTTTGATGCATCTTTTTTCCTCATGCTGTTAATCACATCTACGCTTTCTTAGTGGACAGGGGCAGTGAAGGCATATTGTGGAGTCTCTCTTAGGGAGACGCCTTTGGTGTGACACAGGTGTTAAATCACAGAGATTCTTTGGTAGAAGGAAATAGCAATACAGTACAGACCTGGGCCTCACTCCTGACAACAGAATGTTGTCATAAATGGAACCTTTTTAGGTTGGGCTAAAGTTGTCAGTGGAGTACCTCTAGGAACGGTACTGGGACCCATGCTTTTTAACTTGTTTATTAATGACCTTGAGGTTGGCACAGAGAGCAAAGTCTCCATATTTGCAGATTACACTAAATTGTGTAAGGTAACAAAATCACAGCAGGATGTAATATCTCTCCAGAAGAACTTGGATAGACTAAAAACTTGGGCAGGTAAATGGCAGATGAGGTTTAATAAATATACTGTAAATGTAAGGTTATTCATCTGATAAACAAGAAAAAAATGTGACTTACAAATGAAATGGGGAAAACTATGTGAATCCTTGATGGAGAATAATTTAGGAGTGCTTGTA
Source organism: Ascaphus truei (assembly GCF_040206685.1). Taxonomy (NCBI): domain Eukaryota; kingdom Metazoa; phylum Chordata; class Amphibia; order Anura; family Ascaphidae; genus Ascaphus; species Ascaphus truei. The sequence goes on from NC_134487.1 coordinate 33,143,790, forward strand.
GAAGCAGGCTTAGCAATAGTGCCCAATGTCATTCAGTAGCTGCAAAAGTAAATAAGATTTTATCTTGCATTAAATGGGAAAAGGATGGAAGGGAAGTCAACATAATTATTCCCCTTTATAAAGCATTAGTAAGACCACACCTTGTATATGGAATACAATGTTGGGCACCACTCCTTAGAAAATACATTATGGAACTAAAGAAAGTTCAGAGACGAGTTTCCAAATTAATAGAGGGATGGTGTAACAGGGGAGTAATCCCTGTTCAAGTAATGTGCCTTTAATCTAGCAGTGTGGTGGTTAACTGCTGGTAGTCAATTAATAAACACCACCTGCCTGATTTAGATTGCTTACAAAAGCCTGTCTTGTGAGACAGGAAGTGACTCCTTAGCTCACTTGTGGGCTGAACTTTGGAGACAGAGCAGAGGTTCTTGAGTCTCCCAGGAGAGACTGACCAAGAGAACACAGATCTCTGGAGCTGACCAATAAGACTTCTAAACCAGGATGCTGACATTTTCTGTGCACACACGGGTGCGGTTCCAGGAGAGCAGAGAAGCTTACTCTACAGCAGCTAACAGATAAGACTTTCATTATTAAGAGACTTCTTATATCTGCTTATTTCATGCTATGTGTTTGGGGCTGGGAGACATGCTTAACTTAGGGAGTTGTGAATTAATTGCATAGTATTTCACTAGAAATACTCCCAAGTGAATAGAAGCTTTGTTTCCCCCCCCCCCCCCATCCCTGTGTTTGGATGGTTTCCTGATAAAAGGAAAAGGCACAATAAAGTCTTGTTATAATTTCACCTTACAAAAGTCTCCAATTGTATACCTCTGTGAACGTCCGTCTACAGATGGATAATCTGATTTATGAGGAGAGGCTAGCTAAATTAGATGTATTTACATTAGAAAAGAGGTGCCTAAGAGCGAATATGATAACAATATATAAATATTTTTGGGGACAGTGCAAGGAGCTGTAAGGGATCGGGGTCCCCGTCACCCCGTCTCCCAGTACTGCTGCTCATCCCAGGCCCCCTCCCCGCCAGCTCCATACCCGCTCCGGTCGGGCGCCACTCCGCTCCTCCGCGGCACATGCCGCCTCCACCCACACGCTGCAGGGGCGCGCGCGCAGGAGTGTTACAGGGCGCGCGCGCGCCCGTCCTCTTCTACACTCCTCCTGCAGCCTTGGCTCCACCTCCCATCAGCTTGAGGCTATTCCCACTGGGGAACACCACACCAGGCATCCTAACCTATCACTGGGACTGCTCATTCAAGCCCTAGCTCCGCCTCTTGCTCCCATTGGTTCTCCTACATTTATAGTTCCTGTCTGCCCTCTCCTTCCTCGCTCTGCATAGTTTTCCTGTGGCTCTTGTAGTACAGAGGTCTATGCCTGGCTCTCTTTTGTGTTGCAGCTCTCGCTCCAGTCCCTGCCCTCGTTTGATACCCTTGGATTTGATCTAGGCTCTCGTTAGACTTCGTGTATCTCGCTACTCCCTGGACTCGGCTTTGGACCTCACTACGCTGCTCTCTCTTGTCCTTGACCTACAACTTTCGGATCTCTACCTTCGGACCTCTGGCACCCCGGACGCGGCAAGTATCAGGCGCACACTCCGGGCACGCCCTCACTGCTGTGGGTGCGTGTTATACCCTTACTCACCTCAGTACTGGGGACTGGCCAGGTCTGTGGGCAGTCCAGCGTTACAGGAGCTTTCAAAATAATTATTCATCCCAAGGGCAGTACAAGAGCAGTCATCCCTTAAGGTGGGAGGAAAGGAGATTTCACCAGCAACAAAGGAAAGGGTTCTTAACAGTAAGGGCAGTTAAATTGTGGAATTCATTACCCATGGAGACTGTGGTGGCAGATACAATAGATTTGAGAAAGTTCAGTCCGCGCTCTTGCTTCCTAAGATTGTGGAAAGTTAATTCCTCTCTGTCCTCTTGCAGCTCCTGGTGTTCGAGCTGTCTTCCCCCACCTCAAAGATGGATCCCGGCGGAGAACTCTGTCGGCAGAGAACGAAAGCAAGAAAAAGAAAGAACACAGGAGCGCACCAAGGTAAGAGTATTGTATTAAAAAGTAAGCAATAAAAAGTTGTAACTTACATATAATAAAACTATAATGAATCCCGATATAGGCGATGTCTTTCTCCGGCAGGCACCACTTGTGATGGTATGCAGGGGCGATGATAGGATCTTCCAGGTAACAGTCCCGAATTCGCGAATGGTCTAACTAGCTATTATTCATTTCAATAGCTAGCATACACACAAGTGTTTTTTCCCTATTACGAGTTTCCTAACGGACAGGCACCCAGGACGACTACAGGGAACTTCATTCTCACACATGCGCACTTCGCGCCATACCAGGCTCACACTCATGGAGGACTGACGCGAACAGTGTCACAGTGTTACAGAGACAGCCCCAGCGCACGGGACTGTTACCTGGAAGATATGTATGTAAGTTACTGCTTTTTATTGCTTACTTTTTAATACAATACTCTTACCTTGGTGCGCTTCTGTGTTCTTTCTTTTTCTTGGATACAATAGATTTGTTCAAAAAAAGGTCGGACCTTTTTTTTAGAAATGAAAGTATACAGGGATATACCAAACAAGTAAACATGGGAAGGATAATCCAAGGAGTAATCTGACTGCCAATTCTTGGAGTCAGGAAGGAATTTATTTTTCCCCTTATGAAATATCATTGGATGATATTTCACTCTGTTTTTTTTGCCTGCCTCTGGATAAATATACTGTAAGTATCTATATAGGATATAGTATCTATCATTGAAATTTATCATACTGTAGTTGGAACTTGATGGACGTATGTATTTTTTCAAGCTCATCTACCATGTAACCACCCTCCCCGGGGCAACTACCCCCATCCGCACCCCTTCTACCCCATCACCAGACATACAAATGGGCAAAAGCACTAACAGCCAAATATGACTAATAGCCCTTTTGCCCATTTGTTTTAAAAACAAAAATAAATACACACTAAAATCACATTAGGTGTGTAGATAGTAGGGGTGAACAGGGCTAGAGCACATGGGAATTGGTTTGAATGCTTAGGGAATTTTTCAAAATGTTTAATGTTAGTGCTTCAGAATTTTGGGGTTTGAGAGTAGTTGATGCCTGAGTCCTGCAGTTTGGTGCGGTGAAATTTTGGGCATTTTGGTAACATCTGGTCATTTGGTTTCAGGGACTTCTAGGGCGTGAGGTTAAAGGTTAAACCTTTGGGCATGGATTTGTCAGCCAACATCAAGGATAGAATATGGAAAGGGGAGCTTGTGTATATTTTGTAACTGGTGCAAAAGGAAATGTTGGATGGGATAGATAGAATTTCGGAAGGCTGGTGTTATGGGTCAGACAAGAAAAAAAACAGCAGCTGCCTAAGACATTTGATAATTGGTTGTAGGGATTCACAATTCTTTCCTATGTAATAGGGGTACAGAGTTCACGGGAATATTTAGTTTTCTTGTTTTGGTATGATATGGTGAGCATGATTTGGTTGCCTTGCATGGTGAAAGTCTGACAACAATTTAATTTAAAAAATGAGAGATAGGCGACTTGTAAACTGGGATATGAAAGACATTAATTTGTGGTGGTCTTTGAAAGCACCGCATAGGTCTTCCCCTTTACAAGATGTTGCAGACGCTTCAAGACAGGGAACATGTGTTGGGTAACAAGAAGGGCATATTATTTGAGACCTACTTAAGATGGCATGGTCTGTGCACATTCTGGCATGAGTGCACTCATTATACGGAATCCATTCTGCACTAAGATGCTTTAGAAAAGGGAAGCCAGAAAAGGTTATACCAGTAGGAAAGGATGTTGCCAATAAGAGTGAGGGTCCCCGTGGAAGTAGACATTATAGCTAAATAAGTACCACTATAAAAAGGATGATGTTTTGCTTAGGGAATGTTTTTTTTCTGGAAGGAGGAGCGGTGGTTGAATTCCATAGCATGAGAATATGATTGAGAGATTAAAAGTTGATGAATGAGGTTGAATTACGTTGTATGGCAGGCCCTTTGGAAGAGCCACAATTGTATAATTTGAGGATTTTGTCACTTGGACTAGTACCAAATAGGAATTTGGGAAATGCAGATTGATTCACCCAGATTGAGGATATGTTTTTAACTAGGAATGTTCTAGCTTAGTTTATTAGTTTGAGGTTTTTAGCACATGGGTGGTTTGTTACAACTATACAAAGAATTAAGAATTGTTAAGGGTTCTGAACAATCATAGTAATCATCAACCTTTAATTTCGATGGTGCAAGAAATTAAACCAACTGTTATATATTTAGAAAAAGACAAAGAGTTCCTTCATTGTCCACTTGATTACATCATTTGACATCATCACTTATAATGGCAGACATAACAAAATTCAGAAGTCTGGAGACATACGTTATAGACCATACCCTATACAGAAATGTGCATGTATTAAAAAGATACAATATAAGAAATACAAAACATTGAAAAATATTTCTTAGAATGAAGCAGCATATTCAAGGGCTAACATGTTTAGCTGTACATAGCATGCCATGATTAATACAAACTGTGACAGAATAGATTGGTGTTGTCATTTTTACAATAACTTTAGCTCAATTCCAATGTATCTTACCTGAGAGGAATAAAGAGTTAACCTCTTCTTGTCTGTATGTTGCTAATGCTTAAATGGCCATCATCCACAAATATCTCTCATGTAGTTATAGAAACAAGCTGTGAGGATCTTGAATATTAGGTCTATATACTGTGGAGCATTAAATCCTTAAGCCAGAGTCTGCATAAAACGCTGCATTTATGAATTTATCATCACAGTATGTGAAGCACGTTAATACATCTTCAATTCTCAATACTATAAAACTGCTAAGAGACCCTGAATATTGTAGCTTCAAAAATAATGTAATTCTATCATGCATCTATTAATATCATACTGTATATCTCTGCATCATTTCAAATTGTGTATCTAGGATATCTTTCAATTATTCATCATACAAAAAAACAGGGTACATCAGTTTCTAGTATTGTGACTTATAACTGAATGCCCTTTAGTTCTATACGTATTCCCATGTCATATACCACCATCTCAAGAAAATAAATTCAAAGCAAAACACAACTAGTACTGCTTGGAAAATACAGTCTACTGGACAATTGGAAAGCAATACACGCAAAAAATATCATCCAAAAAGGTGGTCACTCTGGGAGTGAGATTAAAATAATTTGTCCTGGAATAAATTGATGGTCAGTAGTTCACCCCATCTCACTGTAGACCTCCCAGTGATATGGGTCTATCCACATGACAGCTTTACTCCGAACCTCTCTGCATGTCGCTAAATGCAAGTTTTGCCCGGGTGGAATGCTTCTTCCAGGGCATAACTGCACATGTCTTCTGACGTGTTTTATACCCTCATTAAAAGGACCCAGATATTGAACCTCAGTATCACTCAGAACAGAAGACGTAAAATATAAACTACATGTACAATTTCAATACACATACTTTACACACTTTATATAAAAGAGTTGAACAGAAAACTCTCATGTAGGCCTTCAGGGGCCAGTGAGCCAATTTTATAGATCCACTCGGCCTCCCTGATAAGTAATGTTATCTAGATCACCTCCTCTAATCCCTAAAGAGATTTGGTCAATGCCAAAGAATTTTAGGCCATTTTTATTGCCCTTATGACATTGATGAATGTGTCTTGATACCGGTGTATGCCTGTTCTGAGTTATATCTCCCAAATTTTCCAGTATACGCACACTTAGTTCACTAACGTTTTTGCCAATATAGCTCTTAACACAAATACACGTATTATTATATATTTATGTGGCAGTTAATATAATTATGAATATTTATCCCAATCTGTATTCCAGAATTGCTGGGTTTGTCATATATTTTCATGCCTGACAGCGACCATAACTATATGAACCGTTAAATCCTGACCATTTTTTTTTTTTACTGTGATTATGGACTTTTTGGACTCTCAAATCCGTTAAACACCTCCAAGCGATCAAGGGATTTTTCTGGCAAAACCTCTTTGAGATTAGGGTCTTCTCTCAGTAGATACCAGTATCTGCTGAGAATTTGTTGCACTTGGTAATGATTGGAATGATATGTATCGATAAATACTACTATTTTTCTTTTTCTCTTTTTTTGGCAGGCTTATCAATTATTGTATCTATTCAATACTTGAGCTCTACAATATGTCCAGCCAATGTATTCAGCATTGTATCCTCTATCTAAAAAGTGTTGCCTCAATTGAGATGTTTGTACTTCAAAGTCTTTATTAGTGGAGCAGTTCCTTCGAATCCAAATGAACTGCCCCACTGTTATTCCCCTTATGAGACTATTAGGATGTGCACTATTTGCCATCAACAAACTGTTTACTGCTGTACTTTTTCTAAAAGTGCTAGTCTGTGCAATTCCGTCACAATTTTCTCAATTTTCAAAACTTATCTGATGTATGAATAAGGTTCAAATTAGAATTACAGATGTAGCAAAATTTACTGTCTTCGGTACCATGATAAAGGCGTGAAATACTACTCACGGGAACACTTTGCATGCCGCGGTCCGTCCACAGACAATGGGATAACATCCTGCGGTTTTCTGGGGTTTATTTATTTAATTGAAATTCAGGATGTGTCCAACAGATGGCACACGGAATATCTTTGTCCATACCCACGGTGAGCCTATTGAACAGCATAAGAATTTAACAGATGTTTTTATACTGTACATTACTTTAACTCATTTCAGTGGTGGGAAATTGTTCATGTGTAAAATAAATAATATTTCTGTACTGTACCTTTTAAACATAAGACACATCATTTTTTCATATATATACTTTGGGACACCCAGACACCCACAGAGGGGGAAAGACATAGACAGCTTTGTATAAGACACTATAAGGTTACTCAACATCTAATTTGTTTAGACTTTATTTGGTTAACTAAGGGCAATCATTTAGAGACCCCCCACCCTTACTAGAAATGGCTTATCAATTCTAAAATGGTAGACACAGGATGTCCCACAGAGCCGACCGGGACTCCACAGAGCTTTCCCATATTCCTTCGCCGACAGTTACCACAGGAGTACTGAGACGTGATGGACTGTGTCTGGATGGAAGTTTACCAGAGTAAGTGTGAATATGTTACCTACTCTAATAATTGCATGCTGTGTTTATTTACAAATGATATATACAATATACTGTAGTGTTGAAACCCTCTTTTACATTATATTTGAAGAGGTATACAACAAAAAACAGACAAAGATGCCCAAAGCTTCTTCCAATGTGACAAAAATACACAGTGCAATATCTATAAATTCTCTTGAAAAAAGGGTCATTTAGTTTAACCCTTTGGCCAAAGCCGGGATGGGAAACACTTTCCAAGTTGACAGGTCAGTTTCATTTTGCCAGGTTACGACAGATCCAATGTGATCATTCTTCCTGTAATTAGACAGGTTAATAAGAATTTTAACCCAGGGAGTGTTAGGACCTGCTACGGTCATGCCTTGAAAGTGACAGCATGCTTAAGACGCTTTGGCCAAAGGGTTAAACTAAATTACCCTTTTTTCAAGAGAATATACAGGTATTGCACTGTGTATTTTTGTCACATTGGATGTAGCTTTGGGCATCTTTGTTTTTTTTTTTGTATACATTTAGCCACGCCCACTAGCACTCCTTTTGACACTTATATACATATATATATTATGTAGTAATGGTAGGGGTTTCTCAGAGCTTGTTGGGTATCTGTGTGTTTATTTGTAGAGGTAAACTGATCAAGCTAACACGCTCCTCATGTTATAGTTGAGCGTCGAGCAGGAGGATGATACAGCCGTCATCCTTAACACCTGTTGACTTTGTTACGGCTTCATACATTAGTATATACTCAAGAGATTTGCATGTATTAAATGACTTTTTTTTTATTTTTCAAACTGCAGCCAGAATTCCGTATGTTCCTCCTCCAGCATGTGAATCCGGACTCTAACTGGGTCTTCTGGAAAAAGAGCTGCGCCACCTGCTGCTGGTGCAGAATGCTGTGGCCAGGTTATTAACTTACCAGACCATTCTTGCCACATCACACCTGTTCTCCATTCTCTGCACTGGCTGCCTGTAAAATGGTGAATTTATTTATAGATTGGCTTGTTGACATTCAAAACACCAAACATAGAAAACAAAAACAACAATATGGCAGAAGCAGCTGCACCCAAGCTCTGGCGACGCTTGGGGTGCATCACTCCTACCCAACAAAGCAGCATAGTGTTTAATTAATGCATAAAGAAATACATATTTTCGTAACCATTACACCAATATACACCGATATACAGTACAATACATGTTTCTCGAATTTACTTTAATAAATATCTAATCATTTATAAAGATTGGGTTTGTTCTCTGATGTTTCCAAGCACCGAAAGGGTGTATGGGAATAAGGGGTGAGTTATATTACACAGGACAGTACAAAACATGCATTACTGTACCAATAGCTTCGGAATACTGTGCATTGAATTTTGGTTAAAGTCACACTAGCACCACCTACCATTGCTGTAAAGTACTATGGCAGCTGTGGTCACAGGGCCACGACATGCAAATAAATATAGAGAAATTACACTTGTTTTTGCGCATTCACAGGAACAAAGTCTTGCTACATCTCTATTACCATTTAGGTCACCAACTGTCATCCTTTCTATATCTGCAACAACTAGCTTTGTACAAATGTCTACATTTGAACAGGTACTGGAATATGGTGTAAATGTTGACTTCACATTAAGATCCATGCTACTTATACAGTGTATTCATCTTGTTCATTAATTCCTACACTTTCAGCATAAGGTTCTTTCAGATGTCCAAGATCGTCACCTCTCAGTGTTGGAGGATCAATGTAACAAATGTTTTGTCTATAGAAATATCTGTGTAATTAAAGCTTATGAGAAAATAGGTTTATATCCTTGATAGATTCAAATTTAATCATAGTCATAGTTTTAGTCGGCGAAAATGATCATCCTTTTTTCAACACTGAGAGGGGATGATCTAATAATTCAAGTCCTGCCAAATTAACAATAATACATTCAGATTCACACCTTAATTCTGATGGTGTCTCTATATTTTCCACTCTCCTCCCCTCGTTGGTACAGTAATGCCAATGTATCTAATCTCTGAAATGTGTTCTTCTTCCCTCCTTATCTCGTACATCATCTTCTAGACTGAAAATCTTCCTTCATCTTAAAAAAAAATTGTAGGTGGACATCTTTTTCTGTATTGTGGTTCCAACCTCTGCAGGGATAAGCTTTTGCAAAAGTCCAAGTCTGTATCCTAGGAAAGATATTTATTTAACAAGCATCTTCAGATACACTTCTCCATTCTTACAGCCATTTAAATCCCATTGATATTTCTTATGTTTTAGGGCCTCATGCAGAGAGCATCGTTATTTCAAAACTCGCCATTTTTTGTACAATTTCGCGCAGAAAACTGCAGAAAATGGCGAGTTACGAAAAACGCGCCAATTTTTTTTTTCTACTTCTAAAACTCGCCTCGCGGCTGGCGAGAACCTCCATCTCGCCATTTTTAAAATCTCCGAATGCAGAGAGGTACGAACGGCATGTAGCAGCTGTCCTGGCGCGATTTTCTCATTTTAGCCGCGCCAGGAAAAGTTGGCAATAAGATGGCGCTCGCCGCCTATAGCAAAGGGGACAAAAAATGCGCGATTTTTTCTTTACACATTTCTGAAGCGCGCTTCTTTCCCATTTAAACTCGCCACACGCATCCATGTTAAACATAGCAGAATTCGAACTTTTCTGCATATGGAGAATAAAACTCTCCAAAAAAGCTACTTTTTATGAAATTCGCCAATTTGAAAATTCGATGCTCTCTGCATGAGGCCCCTAGTGTGATAACAGTCCCTTATTTCTCCAATTGCTTCTTTGCTTCTCTTTCTAAATCTTGGTAAGAACAACATTTTTCAAAAAACACTAGGGGCCTCATGCAGAGAGCATCGAATTTTCAAATTGGCGAATTTCATAAAAAGTAGCTTTTTTGGAGAGTTTTATTCTCCATATGCAGAAAAGTTCGAATTCTGCTATGTTTAACATGGATGCGTGTGGCGAGTTTAAATGGGAAAGATGCGCGCTTCAGAAATGTGTAAAGAAAAAATTGCGCATTTTTTGTCCCCTTTGCTATAGGCGGCGAGCGCCATCTTATTGCCAACTTTTCCTGGCGCGGCTAAAATGAGAAAATCGCGCCATTTTCCTGGTTCGAACAGCCGCTACATGCCGTTCGTACCTCTCTGCATTCGGAGAGTTTTAAAAATGGCGAGATGGAGGTTCTCGCCAGCCGCGAGGCGAGTTTTAGAAATAGAAAAAAAAAATTGGCGCATTTTTCGTAACTCGCCATTTTCTGCAGTTTTCTGCGCGAAATTGTACAAAAAATGGCGAGTTTTGAAATAACGATGCTCTCTGCATGAGGCCCTAGATCTTTTTTTACATTTTCATTTTCTGACTCAGCGGTGACTTTTCATGTCCCACAATCAGGATCATGAATTGAAAACATCTCAGTTTGGTAATGAGATGGTTGTAATTTAATACGGAACCCTCAGGAATCATATTTGTTGTAATATAGTTCTCCCAACTGGAGATGTCCCACCACAATTCGGATTGGCATTTACTGTATATACTGTATATGTTTATTTTATTTTAGCCATATTCTTTTTTTAGCTCTTGGGTACTGGTCTCATTTTCTCCAAAGAGAACATTTATTTTACTTTTACAGACTGTCCAGTTATATTGAAAGTGACAATACAGATATATTCTGTCAGGGTTTGTATTACACCTTGTACAGTATGCTATATACATTGACTGTTTTTTGCTTTGAATTTACTGCTTCCTTAAAATATATATATTTTTTAATATTTTGTATTTCTAATATTATATGTTTTTTAATACAGTACATGTAAATTTCTGTATATAGTATAATTTATAACTTATGTCCCCTGACCTCTGAATTTTGTTATGTCTGCCATTATAAGTGATGATGTAAAATAAAAGTAATCAAGAGTGCAATGAAGGAACTCTGTCTCTTTCTAAATATAACAGGTGGTTTGTTCAAACTCTTGTCTTAACTCAGTTTTGCTCATGATGATCTGCAGTTGTTGAACATTTTAAGGATATGCCAGTATGTTTCTCCGTTCCTTTAGCTAAAGACAAAAGGGAGGGTCCTGTGTTTGTGTTAGCCTTTTTATGTATCAAGGTAGACGCTATTGAGGGTTTTTTCCAAATTACAGTACCTCAACCTAAGCTGCTGGTTCTGTCTGAGTTGGTTAACAGTAGAGAAGGGTGATTTTCTTTTGGAAATTTGGATCCGCCTCGCATCGGCCAGTGCCTTTGGTCCACAAATCACTCTAAAAAATGCCATTCTTTTTGGTACTGGTCTAACTTTTTCGGAAAGAGATTACTTACTTTGCTTTTACAGACCAGTCTAGTTATATTAAAAGTGACAATACAGATGTACAGATGCAGCATCTTGTATCTCTAACCTGCCGCAACACGTGCTGGTGGACTGCGGATGAAAATTTGAGCGTTCGCTACACAGTGTTTGACAGGGGGAATTGCCCATCAGGATTAACACAGTGATGGTCCCTGCTTCTGAATGGGACTCCCACTGTGTGAGTCCTACCAGGCTGCATCAGTTTAGTTGCTATAGTGACCACAGACATAAGGAAATAGTGTATACAATAGCATACCTTATTACATACTGCAGACAATAATTAAATAATACAATAAAATAATTGTAAACATTCTGGCTAATATATACACTATAGAAATTATCTGAATATATGTCTAACACCACTAATCTATTAACAGTATAGATGGTTAGAATTAGATGATATATGTCATACTAATAGCAATTTGAACAATATTTATTATTTTGGGAATCCATTGAAGACACATTAAATAGCAAACCCCATAAAAATGTAAGTTGTACATTATCGACGATATATTCTATATACAGTATTGTCATACAGTATTGGTTACTGCAGGGTTGCCACCACTCCGGGTTTGACCCGGAGACTATGGGTTTTGGGCACTTATCTCTGGGCTATGTGTTTAGCTGAGCAACCTCCGGGCGGCGGCAGCAACGGCATCTCCCGGCATCTCTCCCAGCATCTCCCCCTGTAAATCCCGTCAACATGGCTTTGTGACGTCAAATAACACTGCGTTGCCATGACAACGAGACGCTACGTGACGTCACTGCATAATGTGCCGCCCAGTTGCCATGACAATGGGACGCTACGTGACGTCATTGTGTTGCCATGACAACAGGGCATAACATAACGCTTCAGTGTCATAAGGCGTCCCGTTGCCATGGCAATTTTATGCCGTGTGACATCATGCTGTCATAGCAACGCACACTATTTGAAGTCGCAGAGCCATGTTGACTGCAACTTGGAGGAAGAGAGAATGCCGGGGGATAGAGGATGCCGGGAAAGATGATGTCGCTGGTAAGAGGAATACATATATAAAATAAATACATATAAAAAAATATATTGTAAAATGTCTCTGGGTTAGACTTCAACAGAAGGTGGCAATCTTGGTTTACTGAAGCAATATGAATTCATCAAATGATACCCGACATCTGTATAAGTGATTATTTCGAGGAAATTGAACATTTATTGTTACACTAAAGGAACTGCTTGTTAATTTTTTATTTCACCATGGTTTGAAAAAAAAAAAAAAAAATCTTTTATAGTGTTTACCCTGTCACTATTTTCTCTCAGTGTGCAGGAAAGGCGTAATAACGGCGCTAAGTGCCGTATATATACCAAGTGACTTGGTGTGGTGAACAGTGCTTTAAACAAAAACTCACAAGTGAAAATATATAAAATATACAATATAATATAAAGACCCCCTGCTTCAACCCTCTGGTGGGGTTGTCTTCACTCTTCCCCAAATAGTAGAACTTGTATCACACAATCCAGGGGGAGCATAAGGGAAAAAAACATAAAAAGAGAGAAAACTCACAAGTGAAAATATATAAAATATACAATATAATATAAAGACCCCCTGCTTCAACCCTCTGGTGGGGTTGTCTTCACTCTTCCCCAAATAGTAGAACTTGTATCACACGATCCAGGGGAAGCATAAGGGAAAAAAACATAAAAAGAGAGAAAACTCCAAGTGCAGATGTAGATGCAGTGTTGGGAATATTCCCATCATAGACATAGGAGCCAAGATTGATAGGAATATTCCCAGCACTGTATCTACATCTGCACTTGGAGTTTTCTCTCTTTTTATATTTTTTTTCCCTTATACTCCCCCTGGATCGTGTGATACAAGTTCTACTATTTTCTCTCAAACATCATCAAGTACACTTCATGAATTTAAAAATAAATGTTTCCTTTAAAATAATCCTAGAGAACATTAAGGCATAATAATCTTATTCTTGTCTTCGCTGAGCCAATCAAAGGTGTGATGGACCAATCTTGGCCATGGGCAGTGATGGTGCTTTAGGATAGCCCACAGGGCGAGGCTTAAGGATAGTGGGAAACTGTCAAATAGAATTTGAGCCGATGGCGCTAGGACTTGGGCCTTGGTTCCCAGTTTCAGAGCTCCATACCTCTTGCATGGATTGGCGAGTCACTGTCGAGGATGAACAAAGCCTGTGTAGTGGTGTTTCCCCCACCCCCTGGGAGATTCTAGCATTACTGGTCGTGTGGTGCATGATAACTGCAGACTAGGTCGTCCGCCGGTGGTAGGGGAGACACAGGACTAGGCTTTTGGGGTTCATACCCCACATATGTCTTTAGCAGTGCAGCGCCTCCATCTGCCGTAGGCTCCAGGAGCTGAAGGTGATCTCCCACGGTATAACTAATTACCTCTCCCCCCAGTAAGGTCACGCACCAGGCAGGAGGTATATGCACACAAGAATGGGTTTATTACTCTTCTGTACAGTTACAGGAACAAAGCAGGTTCTGTCAAATGCAGTACTCTTAGCTACTGTAGTCATTGGATGATGGTCACTTGACTGTCAGTACAGGCCAAGGGCACCCACAGCCGTCCTAGCTCTTCCCTACCTCCCTAGCAGAGGCAGAGGTATGTCCACTGTAACAGGGAATTTATCCCTGTTCAGAATATGCCACTAGTCCAGCAGTGTGTTGGTTAATTGGACCCAGCAGTTAACCAACTTAACCTGGCTGATTAGAGGTTTGTTAGAAAAAGCCTGTTTCCAGAAACAGGAAGTAGATTTTCCTCAGTACACAAGGGTGCTGACAAGAGGGAAGAGGTCTTGAGCAGAAAGGCTCTGCTGAGATTAAGACACCCAAAGACCTATATTCCTGGACATAGGGGACCCAGGAACCTACCAGAGACTGACATGAAGGGCCACCTGCTTTAAGGTATCTCTTTAGACTTTGGGGAATAGGTGGTAATGGGATTATCCCTCCAGCCCTGGAGAAAGGGACTGCGGAAGTAATTTAGCCCTTAAACAGGGATAGGCGTTTGTTGTTTTCATATGTTTTGCTGTGTTAAAAGGGACAGGCGCAATAAAGCCTTATTTTAATTTCACCTTAAAACAATCTCCATTGCATACCTCTGCACATGTCCTCTTACATATGGTGTCAGAAGTTGGGATGAGAGGCGGCCCTTGAAGTTAAAGTGGCCCCGGAGACTGCCTGTGAATTTTTTTGTGCTTTTGCCTGCATAGTTCCTGCAAACAGCCTGAGCAACGAAGCAAAGAATCACATGCAGCAGAGACCAGAATTAAAGGGATACACATAGATGCAGGAAATCTACACTGCACTGAAGAAAGCCACAAAACCACAGATGAACTCTTTTCCCCAAACCCAAGAGGAGAGAGAGAGAGACTGCTGAAGCAGGTAAACCTTACTTGCCTATCACAATAATGTGTAATATGGTTGTTGAAAAAGGGGCTTTGCCTTCCAGCCATAGTCAGGGTTCAAGAAGTGGGTTAGTGCTCCAGAGGAGCTAGGCTTTGTTTATTGTTTTCTTTAAAAAAAAAATTGCGCTGAAGCAGTGAATACAGACAGTGACCCACGAGCGGTATTGATTCTGGAAGTAAAGGGTGCCACACCGCATAGGACTACCAGCTCTGAATGGAGTATATGCAGAAAAGTGTGAATATTGATGCAAGACTGTGCTGAAGCAGGGAAACTTTTACAGGCGGTGACCGACGAAAGGTACTGATTCTGGAAATTTAAAATGGCCGCCCAGCTGAAGTCAAATACAGACTCTGCAAAAATGGGAAGAAAATGTATTCCTGGTGTAAAGAACCCCACCACACGGAGCAGTGTCCCTTCAGGCCTTATTCAGACGATGAGAGTGAATGAATGCACAGTACTGCTAATATTGTAAAACTTACCCAAGGGAAGAAAAAGTCTACAGAGATGCCTGTGAGAGCTGCGACCTCTACAAGCAAAATAAGCCCATCTGTATGAATATCACAATTTGGGGTTCTAGCAAATACAGTGATAACAGTTGCAATAGCGCCTCCTGAGGTCAGGAAAAAAAATACAGTCCCAAAATGGAGGACAAGATGCGGCGTTCCTGTAATGAACCCTACAACACGGAAGAGTGGCCCTTCCAATCCGATAAGGGTGAAGACATCTCTTACGGGGAACCCGAACCGAATCACACCCACAAAACACCACAAGAATGGTGGGGGTGCCTGAACTTGGTATGAACTGAAAAGACCGCTCTCTATGATGACGAATGTGATCGGCAGGAGGAAGAGCGGGAACAGCAGATCGCTGAATATTTACGCAACCTAGCGCAACTGCAGGGAAAACATGGCGGATACAGTGAAGCTGCTGAAGTTTCAAATAAAGACAGAGACCCCAGTATCCCCGATGGAACGGAGTCGTCAAAAACAAAAAGGCGGAAAAAGAAAAAAGGGTTTGCACTTACCGTGGAAGGAACAGACATCTGCAGATCCTGCGGAGGAAAAGGGGGTCCGAAATGCCCTGCAGCCTAGAGAAAATGGAGAATTCGTCCCGCGGATGACCGAATATCCAGAGGGCCCAAGGCAGAAGTCGTGTACCCCAAAAAAGTGTCTGTCCGGTGCTAATAGTAAGAAACCCTCAACCAACCATACCAGGGAAGCGGAGCCAGAACCAATGAGTGACGATCCCTTGACCAGCCCTGAAGATGCTGGAAATAGATGGCGCAAAGGAACACAGCCACCAACGAAGATCCAAATAGAAAAATTATTCTTTGGCAACTCCATAATAAAAGTGACGGTAATTTCTTATAAAGACTCAAAGGAGGATGAAAAGCACAAACGCACCAACGCGTTTCGTCCCGTGGGACTTTCTCAAGGTGTACAAGTCTGACAATCTTATCCTTACATATATAGCTGCTATTTCGCGCCAAAAAGTCCCATAGTATGGCGGCGCGCATGCGCACCGAGGAGGCGTCGCCTCGCTATGAGATCCACACATGCAACCAGTCAGCCGGCGCATGCGTGACATCATCAGCGTGCGTGCGCATCCCCAATGATACACATGTCAGCGCCAGCCCTGCCGGGCTAAAGGAGAGAAATGGTTATTAAAAACAAAAAGCTTTATTAATAAATGTAAACAAACAAAGTTAAAAAAACGGGATATAAACATAAGAAAAACTGGAAATTAGAGCATTTACATACAAATGACGTCAAGAAATGTCACACACACAAAGGAGAAGAAAAACAAAATCATAAAAAATTAATATAAATGAATCAAATATAACCAAAAATCACAATAATAAACTCACACATAGCTAAATACATCAAAATATATAATCTCAATGTATGTGAATAGTAAGTGATTTTCATCTATGTGGAGACAAAAGTATTATGAATAAATCTATAATAATAACTATGGCAATATATATAATATAATAAATTAATTAATCAAAAGAATATATACATATACTATAAGATTCAACTCCACTAGAATAATCTTAAAGACTGTAAAGATGGAATATAAAACAAACATTTTCAATTAATTAGTTCATGAAAATTTAAGAATCTGAATATTTGAAAAAAATATAGAATTGATCGTAATGACTAATCCAAGTACATCATAGAAAATGGGAGAGATCCCAGTCTATGTTCATGCCGTGAGGCATTCTGGTCCTTAGGGTAAAGATCCAGAATGCCTCACGTTGATCCAGTTTTTTAGTCCTATCTCCTCCCCTAGGTAGGGGTTCAATGGACTCTATACCTTGAAATCTATTTTAATTCCCCCTTAGGGGCAGTGGGTGAAGTGTTTCGGAACAGGATGATTCAAATCTCCCCTGGAAACCAATCGTAAGTGTTCCATTATACGGATTTTTAGATTCCTAATAGTTCTCCCTACATATTGGCTACCACAGCCACAAGTGATGAGGTAGACAACGTAGAAGGAATTACAATTAATAAATGACAATGTTTTGTATATTATTCTAGTTTTACTGGAAATAAATGTCAATGACACATTCCTATGATTACAAGTCTTGCACTTATTACACAAATAGGAACCTTTGGGCAGAATGGATTTCTTGTTCATCTCTGAGGAAAAAAGACTAGGTGATAGGCTATTGGCAAGTGTTTTTGCCTTCCTGTACACTACATTCGGACCTGAGGAGATTAATTGTTTCAAAACGGGGTCTAGAGAGAGCACTGACCAGTGTTTCTTTAAAATTAGTTTAACCTGTTCAGCCTGAGCACTAAATGAAGTGATGAAAAGCGGTGAATCATTCATTGAGGACCTCCGTTTTGGTCTATTGAACAGGTCAGCTCTATTGATAGTGGACACCTCCTGTATAGATTTGTTTAAATCTTCAGGGTTATACCCACGTTGTACAAAACGTTCAAAAAGATCTTTAACCTGAACATCATAATCTTCTTGATTAGAACAATTGCGCCGAAGGCGTATCAATTGTCCTTTTGGTATTCCTTTAATAAAAGGTTTTGGATGACAGCTGTTGGCACGGAGGAAAGTATTCCGGGAATTAGGCTTCCGGAATATATCAGATTGGATCTTCAAAGAAGTATCAACATATAAATTGAGATCCAAATAGTGAATATGATGGTGATTATAAGTGTAAGTGAAATTTAAATTATATTCATTAATATTTAATGTGTTAATAAAAGAAAGAAGTGTAGAAACATCACCCTCCCAAATTAGAAGCGTCATCAATAAATCGCTTGTAAAAGAAAATGTGCTCCCTATATATGTTCCCATCTCCAAACACGTGGAACGACTCCCACCAACCCATAAACAGGTTGGCACAGGAAGGAGCAAAGCTCGTTCCCATAGCTGTTCCACGTGTTTGGAGATAGTGAACCCCATCAAAAAGAAAATAATTATGAGTGAGAAGAAAATTAATAGAATCCAAAATAAAAGTGATTTGTGCAGGTGAAAGATCAGTGCGAGTGAGAAAATAGCGAACAGCTGTCAACCCGTATTTATGTGTGATCATGGTATACAACGATGTCACATCTAGCGTGACCCAAATCATGTTACGTTTCCACGTAAGTGTACCGATATGTTTCAGGAGGTCTCCACTATCCAAAATATCTAAGGGTAGGGATCTCACAAGGGGTTGTAGAAATCGATCCACGTAACGTGAAACACCATCTCCCAAAGATTCAATGCTGGAAATAATCGGTCTCCCAGGTGGGGAGACAGGTGATTTATGAATGTTTGGGAGATGGTGAAACATGGCCGTGACCGGAGTGGCATTAAATAAAAACGCTTTGTCATTTTCATTGATAACTCCAAGCATTGCACCCTCGTCAAGGAGTTCTCTCAAATCCTCCTGGAACTTCCTAGTGGGGTCAGATCGCAGTGCAGCATAGGAGCAAGTATCACCAAGTTGCCGAAGGGCTTCCTTGTGATAGTCATCCCTATGTTGCACTACGACTGCCCCACCTTTGTCCGCATTTTTAATTATAATATTTTTGTTTCTTTTTAACTCATCCAATGCCACAATTTCTCCCCGAGTGAGATTACTCTTGTAATGAGTGTAACCTGGGGAATCAAAGGTAAAACCCCTATCAAGCAAGAGGAGATCCCTCTACACCAAACTCTCAAAGGTGGAAATAAATCTCCCCTTTATATGCATAGGGAAAAATAAAGATCTTTTCTTTAAACCTGACTCTTTTCTGCCTAAGAATGCATCTGGATCGTACTCCTCAGGCTCCAGGCTCCCTAATTCCTCCATATCCTGAATGATAATTAACAGGGTCAGTTGTAGTCTCAAGCTCTGAAAGGGATAAAGAATTAGTAATATCTACAGTTTTAGTAGCTTTTGCATCATATAACATTTTTAGTTTAATTTAAATTTATTTAAATTTATATTTATTATTTAGACTGTTCCCCTTACTCTACCAGAGAGTAAGGGAAGAGCTAGGACTGCTCCTGGTGCCCTCTGCCTGGGAGTGTAGTCCAGGGACATCCTGAGGGTGCAGGTCCTAGGTCTGCTGAGTGACTGCTGTGCTGTGTGCATAGTGAATAAAAACCATACTGTTTACTATACATCTGTCCTGAGATTGAAATCTATTGGGAAGAAGGAGAAAGAGACTCTCAAGCAGGGATTTCTCCCCTTATCCTGGGGACTGCAAGAGATGGAGGCACTGTCACCGTGAGTACGAGTCAGGTTATACCCCAGAAGCCTGTCCTGTTGCTATCCCCTACCATCATGTGGGAGACTCAGGGTTTATCAGCAGGTATGCACCACACTACTCCAAGTAACCAGCATAATTTTCCCCGTTGTAGACCCTATCTGCGATTGGTGGGGGGGGAGAGGGGGTTGAGGACGGTGACAGGGTTACACTTAAAATGAAACAAATCAAGCATGAATTAAGATCACATGTGTATTATTAAGCAAAACCAGAAACTCCTCAGTTGCTGATTGATGACACAAGAAGATATAAGATCCAGATTTATCAGTGGTAAATATTTCTTGATTAAATCTGAAATCATAAATATAGCGGGTTTCATGTGTCTCTTCAGATATTGTATCAAAATAAACCGTAAACTAGTTTTGAGAGGACAGCTGATTATATAGAGATTCAGTATCATCTCTCTCGTTGTTTAATATATCAGAGGGTGGCAGATACATTACTGAGAAAATATTGCAATTCTCCAGATAATTTAAATCTTCAGCAAAACGTGGAGTACATTTTCGGATTGTGCAAAGTAACGTGTTGTCTACATGTCATTTAAACACAACATCAATTATTGTGCTCCTATCCCTCAATTAATGGACACCTACCTCTTAATAAGGCACCTTAAATTTATTGTAAGGTGTCAGAAGGTATTTTAATTAATATCAGTTCATAGTAAATATGGGCAAAGTGGTTAATCATGTGCAAAAAAAGTATCTGTCAAAATATCTTTGAATTCTCTTTTTTTCCATAGGAAGCATTACATAACATTTTCTACACCTCCTGTTTGTATCCTATTCCCACGGTTTAGTGCAAACTTGTAAAAGCTTGTGCGGATAGTTAGTAAAATATGGCAAATTACCCATCATCCTTAGTTGCTTTTGTAAACTAAATAGCATGAACAGTTCAGTGAAATTCTTCAATAAAAAGATTAACAATATGCGACTTAAAAGAAAAAGATGTTTATGAATTGAACCTGGACACATGCACACATTTCTAATACTTCCGGTTAAACTCTTCACTACCACATGGCCAGTTCAGCAACATACAGCAGTGAAAGGGTTAGAAATATGTGTTCTTACTATTCTTATAAGTTTTCACAAATACAGAAGTAAAGAAGCTATGTTTTTCTGTTTGTGTTGCCTAGTATTTTCCATTAACAGATAGCTAAACCTACAGTATGTTCTTTGGTTTGATCAATATTTTATTGTTCAACCGGGAGGAGAGCGTAAGATTTGTATGCAAGATTTATTCCAGTTTGTTTTGGGACCTAGATCTTACTAGCTTTACAGCTCCATACATATGGAATATCTTAGTATTTTGGATAGGTTTGATAGAATCTATTCAGTAACAAATATTCTGAGTTATTATTCCCTGATTTAGTGTACATACGGAGGAATTTGTTTGTTGATTTAAGAAACAACAATTTACAGACTTTGGACAAATTCAATTCTGTTCACAGAAAATACTAAGATAATACTATTGCAAAGCATAAATCTTTTGCCAGAATGATGATACTGTCATTGGCACAGTACATTTCACTGTTTCTATTCCGGCAATCTGCATACAAATAAAGTTAGCAGTTTTCTCCAACATGAAGAAAACTGAAAATCCGCTCCTAAAGGAGAATATTAAATTAGGGTGCATTACATATTTGTAAATCGGCTAGAAAACACTAATTAGTATTCTACAAATCTCTATATACAGTAGATTGTTCATATAAATTCCCGGGTAACCACTTTGACCCACATGAAAATTAATCAGCAATCTGTGTGTATATATATATATATATATACATATATATATATAGGTTCTAGCAACTTGCTGAAATGGACAGGACTCACAGCAGTTCCTTCCCCTCATACAGAGGTAACAGGAAGGGTTCACAGTTTTAGTGTAGGACCTGCATTTTTGGTTTACCTTGACGTTGGTATGCAGGCTTGCGACGCTTTGGCCAGGGGGTTTAACTAAATAACCAAGTTATTACTATTATTATTCAAGTATTTATACTTTATACTCATTACCATATATGTTTTGTCAATTTGATATATACAGTATATACACAGTGCTTGACAAATCACCCAAAAATCTGCTCGCCACCTAACCCCGCCCCTAGCCCCGTCCCCCAAAAGAGAAATTGAATAAATTCCTAGTAAGAACAACATTCGTTTTTGACTTAAGTTTATGTATTGTATTACATTTATGCTTTACTACAATTACTCCGTGTTACGTGCGTGTGTGCATGTGACTAGTTTCCTGCACCCATTAACCAGTGTCTGGATGCCCCCGCTTCACAATATCTAAAGCTGCAATCCCACCTGGGATCTTACCTCCGCAATCCCTCAATGTCCAGGTACCTCATTCCCGCAATGTTATAAGTTGGAGGGGAGGTGTTCTCTAGCTGTCTTCAGGGTTAGGGAGGATTCCGATGTCTCCCGTCTGAAGCTTGAGAGTCAGATCTGGAAGAAATCCAGATACAGAGAGGGGAGAGAGACAGAGAGTGGAGGGAGACAGAGAGGGGGAGAGAGACAGAGAGGGGAGAGAGACAGAGAGGGGAAGGAGACAGAGAGGGGAGGGAGACAGAGAGGGGAGAGACAGGGAGACAGAGAGGGGAGAGAGACAGGGAGACAGAGAAGGGAGAGAGACAGGGAGATAGAGAGAGACAGGGAGACACAGAGAGACAGGGAGACAGAGAGAGACAGGGAGACAGAGAGAGAGACAGAAAGTGACAGGGAGACAGAGAGAGAGACAGAGAGAGACAGGGAGACAGAGAGAGAGAGACAGAAAGTGACAGGGAGACAGAGAGAGAGAGAAAGTGACAGGGAGACAGAGAGAGAGACAGAAAGTGACAGGGTGACAGAGAGAGAAAGGGAGACAGTGAGAGACTGGGGGGTGACTGACTGACTGGGGGGGGTGACTGACTGACTGACTGGGGGGTGACTGCCTGACTGGGGGGTGACTGACTGACTGGGGTGGGTGACTGACTGACTGAATGGGGTGACTGACTGACTGGGGGTGTGACTGACTCGGGGGTGACTGACTGACTGGGGGGTGACTGACTTACTGGGGGGGTGACTGACTGACTGAGGTGGGTGACTGACTGACTGAATGGGGTGACTGACTGACTGTCTGGGGGGGTGACTGACTGACAGGGGGCTGAGTGACTTGGGGGGTGACTGACTGACTGGTGGGGTGACTGACTGGCTGGGGGGTGACTGACTGACTGGGGGGGTGACTGAATGACTGGGGGGGTGACCTGACTGGGGGGGTGACTGGGTGGGGAGGAGGTGACTGACTGAGTTACTGGGTGGGGAGGGGGTGACTGGCTAGGTTACTGGGTGGGGAGGGGTGACTGATTGGGGGAGTACCTCTGGTGTCCTATACACACACACACACACGCACACACTCTCCCATACACACACACACACACTCTCTCTCTACACACACGGAGACCGGGGGGAGGAAGAGAGGAAAGGCCGTGACCAGCACCACCACCATGCTCCCCCCGTGCCCATCTCCCGCCCACACGGGTAGCCACGGGGACCATCTCCCATGCCACGGGTAGACACAGGGACCTGGGGGGAAGCGGGGACCAGGGGGGAAGGGGGAAACACCCCTCGCCACCCCTCGCTACCATCTCCCACCCTGTGGGCAGACACGGGGACCGGGGGGGGGAGCGGGGACTGGGGGTGAAGGGGGGAACTCCCCCGCTACCATCTCCCACCCTGCGGGCAGACACGGGGACCGGAGGGAAGCAGGGAACACCCCCGCTACCATCTCCCGCCCCACAAGCTAGTTCACAAGCTGGGGGGTAGGGGGGTTTCACAAGGTAGCGGGGCCGGGGATGCAATGGAGTACTAACCTCTTCAAGCAGCAGAAAGGAAGAGGATGCGCTGGCGTGGCCTGAGCCTGGATGAAAAAAAAATCTTGGCAGCCCGCCAAGTCCTGTCAGCCAATCAGGCTGCTGGATTTCAATTTTTTTTTTCCGCGCGAGCAGGGAAAATTTCAATGAACCGCGTGCGCTACTCCTCAGCCATGAGGAGGTCGCCACAAGGTCAAATCCACTCGCCCGGGGCGTGCAGGCGACTGGGTTTTTCAAACACTGTGTATATGTATGTATATATATATATGCACTGCTCGGATTTTGACAGATGGGCTCATACTTAATTATAAATGTATAATTGCTGTGAATAACAGACAGAAGTTGGAGTACAGGAGGGCCCCCGCGTATGCAGCGAGTTCCGTTCTAAGGGCCCTCCGCAAAGCGAAAGTCGCTGGAAAGCAGAATCGGCGATTTTTGGTATGTGCATGCACAGACCGGCAATGCTCCATTCTACGCTTGCGCAACCTTAGCAAACCCCCCCCCGTTCTGCGCATGCGCGACCCCGGCCCTTACTGCGCATGCATGATCTTGGACAGGCCCATTCTGCGCATGTGCAGATATGGCGGCCCCCTTCTCGGTGCTGCCGTATTGTCGGATCACCGAAAAGCGAGGCGCAGAGAAGCGGGGCCTTGCTGTACTCTACACAGCATACATTTATCAATGATCTGTTTATAGTTCAACAGTTTATTATAAAGTGAATTAATAGTTATTACTGCTGCTTTTTTATATGACCTCAGAGCCTGTGATGCTTCTCCCCCGGCCCCTTCACCGGAAACATACCCATAATTAGTTGCACACACACAAAAGTCTGGAGGTGCAATGGCCACGGCATTTATTAAAATACAGAAAAAGGGGAGTGCTAACACAACCAGAGTGCTCCACCCAATTGTAAGGCCAATAGTGCTCAAGCCATGGCCCGCACACCCCTCAAGCCAGGCAGTGCACAATCCCAAGCTGCTCAGCTGACTCATTGTCAACTGCGAGATGGGCCCCAGGTACCCAAAGCACACTGAGCCCTGCCCACTCATCAATCTATGCCACCACCAAGACAGGAAAAATGCAAATAAATGCACAAAGCAGCGCTCTGCCCAGGGACACAGGTGTACAAAAATTGAAAAAAGCTTTATTTATCCGTCAGACATGACAAACAGGGAGGTAAGTACCCTCCAACGCGTTTCACACAACAAGGTGCTTTATCAAGGAGTATGGTACAACACACTAGGGGACCTTTATAAGCTCTGCAGTAATAATGACAATTTCGCGCCAAAAACACATGTTGATGACGTCATCATAGAGTTATAGTATACCTCCATGGGTACGTCTATCAATGGACGTTTGTGAGATCCTTCCTAACAACGCCCCTTTGTGACATCACCGCCAATAACTCCCCTGGTTGCCGGCTAGTGGAGGAGGCACACCCCCCTTCCCCACAGCCAGCGGAGACTTGGCGTGCACTAGTAGTGAGTCCCGATCCCCGCCCGCCGAGATCGAGGCGGCTCCACGCCCCCAGCAGCCTGAGAAACTCAATGGTGTGTTGTCCTGGTAACTACACTGATGCCAATCTAAAACCTCTTGCTAAGGGTGAGGCATAACATTCGCTACTCCCACCCAGTCACTCAAAGCATCAACGTTATGCAGGAAAGCTACTACACACAGAAATCCGTTAGCAGTGTATTTCAAATCCCCCTAATGTCCAAAGAAAGACACCCATACATAGACACATAAAATCACATACTTAAAAGATATTAAAAAGATATTAAAGAAGGACAGAGCTGTTTAATTTACCACAAAACACAATTCCTATTTATATTATTACCCTATCTACCTAAATCTCACATACTCAGCTCTGCACGTCATAATATCAAACCTAAATTAAAAATAATATATAGAGACAAATCAAAAGTCAATAGTAGTAATTATGCATGTTTCATAGATGCATGTTTCACATGTTTGCATGTTATGCATGTTTCACAGATGAGCTCCTTTTCCAAGGTGCTGCCACACCGGAAGCCGCACCCCTGGCATGGGTACTAGCAACAGAAGTCCTCCCTTGGCTCTTCAGAGCCCACAGCACTCCTCTAAGCAGGGTATCCAAATCATCCACTCCTGAACCCCCAAGGAGAAACCCCCATAAACGCTGAACAACCCCACCAGCTACCTCCCCTCCAGTGGCTCACACTTGCTGTTGAGAAATTCTTACAGGAGGAAGGAGGTTCTCTCTCACGCCCAGCCCGTCTACCAAGGGCAAATGACCCTCCCAACTCCCCTCCCCTGTCGCACCCCAAAGATCCTTGGCTCCAAGACCCCCAGTGGGATATTCAGGGCCTCACCCCTCTAACTTCCACTTGGGGCCCCACTGTTACGGGTGTAATACTCTGTGGTTAAGATTCATGCTTATGTTCCAAGGTCCTTCTCTTACTCCTGCTCGGCCTTGCCACTGGGCCTGCTCTGCCTCCCATCGCCACGAGTCAACGCAGAAGGCTCACTTGATGTAATCAGCCTCTTTGGGGACCTGGAGCACTTGCGCAAGCACCATTTTGGCTCCCCACAATCCTCGACACCTGGAACAGAGGAGGTGGAACCTGGGTCTTGCTGTCATGCTGCACGTCAGTTATGGCTCGGTGCTTTCTGTACAGTGGTCTACATATACTGTATTTCAAATATTTACCACCCTCAAAATCTATTTTGTTATGTTTCCTCGTGTAGAAAAATGTTGCTCAATTATATGTACTTTATGCATACAGTTTATTAAACCTAATAAATGTTCGTAGTGAAATCCCTTTCTGACAGTTGTTAGGCCTAGTAACTAAAGACACTCAGAAAGTTACTTAGCATGAAGTAGTTAAGCAGCATAAAAATTGACTCATCTTTGATGAATAAACAGTTCATTACAAACAAGTATAAAAATGAAATAAGTAAACAATATATTTTCAATTGAGTGAAAACACATTGATCTGGTCTTTAGAACTTGGCTCATAAGCATTGTCCATAAG
The DNA here is from genome assembly GCF_040206685.1 of Ascaphus truei. Classification (NCBI taxonomy): domain Eukaryota; kingdom Metazoa; phylum Chordata; class Amphibia; order Anura; family Ascaphidae; genus Ascaphus; species Ascaphus truei. Next base: position 33,170,290 of record NC_134487.1, read on the forward strand.
TAGAGACTTTCCTAATTTAGTGGCCAATATCATCATTTATTCAAGACGTTTAATACTCTAACTTTATACACTACTATAATTCCGTATGAGAACAAGGGAAGAAAACTGAACTCTCTCCTTTTATTTTACTTTTCTTTCTTCCACAATCCATACTAATTATTTTCAACTAAACATGAACAGGACTTGAACAATTGCCAGAGGTTTAGTAGACATACAACTTTGACACTCTTCTGCCTGTACACTCAACTTCAACCCAGGCTCATGCTCAGAGAAGCGTAGAAAATAAACAAAAACATTCTTATAAAAAAAAAAAACACTGAAAGAAAACAGAATCCTCAGATGTAAACAACAGATAAACAAAAGCCAGAAAAGTACACACAATAGTATTAATAGAAATCACATAGGAACAGCACTATTAGTACCATCTGCTATATTTCCTAGTTTACAGTTGTTCCTTGATACTGATCAGTTCTCAGCCTTTTGTTTTAATCAGAGAGAGTCTCTCAGTATTAATGCACTACAGTTGGAGAATTAAGGTTTTGATGAATGACACCCATCTTAAAAAAATGCTATATTCTAGCTATCGTATACAGTACATTCCAAATCTTAGTGTCTTGGAGACAACAATCACACATCATAACCCAACAAAATAAGACTAGAATAAGAATCAGTGAGGGATATTCATGAAACTGTGATAATGCTAATTGGGAGATGAGTTGCCTACAATTTAATGAATAGCTTTCAGTGTTTCTATCAACTGTGACTTCCAAATTAATTAGTGCAGGCATACTGTACAATGTTGTCTCTCACAACCCCCACCTCCTTGGCATTAAAGGTCCAGTGAATGTTGTGCGTGCGGTGTGAATGTGGTGGTGTGAAGCCATTGAATTGAGGGTGTCGGGAATCGGAGCCATCAAGGACAAAATGGCAGGCTGCTGTAAATGCACTTGGATTTACTGTAATACTATAGTGTTTTCAGGACAAACATACAATGTCACAAATAAGATATATCTTTATCTTTGTTAAATGACAGAGTATCAGCTGCAAACTGATACAATTATGGAACACTCAAATAATTCAACCCTGCTGCAGTACATATCTACAAATGTTCTATAGTCTATGAACTGCCATTGGTTGATGTACTGTAGCTAGCCATTGTCTTGTCTTTTGCACTGCTCTGAACCCTGCTTTAACTTACTATATTGATTACATTATCTTCATTAACGGGCTGATCATGACTGATCAATCCTGCTTCCCAATGATCTTTAAATGTGGATAGGGTCAAATTGTCTGTGCAGTTGTTATGTTCGGGCATAAGGGACTGCTGAGTTAACTTTCAGTCTGGGCCCCATTGGCCAAAGCATTTTCTTTACATCGGTCCCAAACAGGTTGAGGTCTTTTAGCTAGCAGGATCCTCACACTGGCACTGTTCTGTTGATTTATTTATCAAATGTTTTACCAGGAAGTAATACATTGAGAGTTATCTCTCATTTTCAAGTATGTGCTGGGCAGAGAGTTATGATAACAATACATGGTTACATTAATGAACAGAGGTTATACATTATAAAAAGAGTCAGACTCATTATCTTACTATCACTTGAATCATGATTACAATCAGTTGAACTTATACTCACTAGAAATGTGTGAAACCTTTACAGAAGGTCACAAACCAGAATAAATTTACCCTTTTTTAGCCGTGAGAAGAAATCCTTAGTATGAATTGAAAATTGACTTGCCAGGCATTAAGCCAATAAGTGCAGCCAATGTGCTTTGCAATTTTGACCAATTTCCCAAATTTGAAAAATGTTTTAGATTTGCTTAATGCTGAGACTATAAACAGGGAGCACAAACCATGTGCTTGTGAATTTGGAAGGGAACTCATATTCGAAGAGGGAGTATTATACATGCACACAGTAGTCAGTGAGCTGCTGATGACTCACACTCAGTGAAATATTATAAAATAATTATGCCTAATATTGTCAGAAAAGGGTCCACTGGCATGGTGGTGGTGGTGGTGATGGTAATCATTGCGGTCGTCCCTGTGGTGAGAGCAGGCAGGGAAAAGAGTAAAGAGTGGAATCCTAGAGGAGCGAGTAGTAGCAGTATTGCACAGAGACAGAGGGGGTCATGCACTAAGCGGCAAAAAGGCACTTTTCGCCCGTTTTGCGCCAAAAATGTCTACCACGATTCAGTAAGCGATGAGAACTTGGCAAAAAGTGAAAAAAAAACAAAAAGTTTCTTGGCGTTTTTTTTTCCGCCAGAGGCGCAGCGAAAAGGCACTTTTCGCCGCTACTCGCCCTGTTTTCAAACCCGCTCAATTCTAGCAGCCCTGAGCAGCTTTGCGCCGCTACTCACTGCTCTAGAATGGAGATTTTCACGCCAATCCATCACGGCAACGCAAGTTGGCAAGTTGGTGGGGGAGAAGTATCGGCAAGAAGCATCAGGCCTTTTTCCTGCCTGGGATTGATGCCGGGTGTCTCCGGAGCTGATACCCATTAATACCAGCACCGGAGCCCCCCGGCATGCATCCGAGGCATGAAAAATGCATTTACAGCCCACTACATTACCTTAGCGGCTAACCGCTAAGGCAATGAAGGGGTTAACCAGCCATGCCTCCCCAACCCCACCCCCACACCCATTAACCACAATAAACATGACTATATTTAATAAACAATACATAACCCACCCCCTGTGCAGCCCCATAAATACATGATTTATTCTTTTACATACAGGGTTAATAAGTCCCCGGTGGCCTGCTGGGTGTCCGCAGGCCCCACAGTGACCCAGAAAAAGGTTTCAAACAGGGTCTGGAGGCCTACGGGAGGTCCCTGGCAGGCGCCATGGTCCTCCAGGTGGTCTCCGCGGGTCACCGTGGGCCCCATATGGGGTCTCCACGGGTAGGCCCGCGGGTGTCTGTGGGCCCCGACTCAGCCCCACAGGTGTCTGAGGGTCCTTGGGTGGTCCCTACGGGTCCACAGTGCCCCCCCAGATATGGGGCCACCGGTTCTTCCCTGCAGGTGTCCCCCGTGGACCCGTCAGCCTTGTACCCGTGTGAAGTCCGATGAGTCCTCAGGTGGTCTCCAGAGGTCCCCGCAGACCTAAGGAACCAACCCTGTATGTAAAAAAAAAAAAACCTGTCCTATACATTTAAATACATAAATACAACCCCCCCATCCCCATACACACACACACACACACATACATACAGTACAGTAATGGGCAAAATAACTATTATCCAAATATGGATAATAGATTATTTGTCCATTATTAAACACATTAACTAGCATAATAAAATAAATACAGTTCTACTAACCTCATCAGTATGAATTCTCTCCACCTGCAAGTTCCCTCTGTCCTCCGTAGCCAAACAATTAAATAGCAAATACATTCTGGTGTCACTTAACCCCGTAATCACCTGATCGGTTAATAACCGCAAAAGTAATTAAGGGGTTAAGCCACCCTGGCGCGATACCCACCCTTCAGCCGTTCATTTGTACAGTGGCTTTATCATGTATGTATGTATGTATGTATGTATGTATGTATGTATTATATATATATTATATATTTGCATGGCATTTCCCAGAATCCCTTGCTGCAGTGGAAGTGCTGTATGCTGGGTGATGATGGGGAAAGGCGGGGTTGCAGACCTGCCTAAGACATGCAGATGAGCATACAGTTGTATTTGCATATTTGCTTTCCTGTGGAGGGTTTTTGTTACTTTTTTTACTCACCATAACTTAACTCAGTATTATGGTATAGCCTATCCCATAGCCTCTTTGCATACCCAGTTAAAATCAACCCCACACTGATGAGACCCATTAAGGTCGAAACAGCTGTCTGTGGGTGGTTTTCTGGGTATGCACCTTAACCCTGTCTGTGCTCAAAGCTGTGACCATGCAGCAAGCTTAAGCCTATAGGGAACCATGTTAAAAATGGTTTTTGAGGCAAAAAGTGACACTGTGTGCTCATTTGCATGGCATTTCCCAGAATCCCTTGCTGCAGTGGAAGTGCTGTATGCTGGGTGATGATGGGGAAAGGCGGGGTTGCAGACCTGCCTAAAACATGCAGATGAGCATACAGTTGTATTTGCATATTTGCTTTCCTGTGGAGGGTTTTTGTTACTTTTTTTACTCACCATAACTTAACTCAGTATTATGGTATAGCCTATCCCATAGCCTCTTTGCATACCCAGTTAAAATCAACCCCACACTGATGAGACCCATTAAGGTCGAAACAGCTGTCTGTGGGTGGTTTTCTGGGTATGCACCTTAACCCTGGCTATGCTCAAAGCTGTGACCATGCAGCAAGCTTAAGCCTATAGGGAACCATGTTAAAAATGGTTTTTGAGGCAAAAAGTGACACTGTGTGCTCATTTGCATGTCATTTCCCAGAATCCCTTGCTGCAGTGGAAGTGCTGTATGCTGGGTGATAATGGGGAAAGGCGGGGTTGCAGACCTGCCTAAGACATGCAGATGAGCATACAGTTATATTTGCATATATATATATAATATATATGTATGTAACGGGTGTTCGTGTCTGGTCTGACCCCCCCAATCTCACATTGGCCCCTGTGATCTATCCAGCTCAGTTACATGTCTGTGTATGATTGTGCACCTGTAGGCAACAGGACTCCTGAGTCTCCCGCTTGATGGTATTGGGGGATATCAAGGCGGACAGTATCGGAGGTAGTGGGTGTTGAGTCTTACTCACATTACGTGCAGCGCCTCCACCTCATCAGGATCTATACAGATGCAGGTAGATGGCCCTGATGAGGAACTCCTTCTTGGTGGTGAGGGCCCCCGGAGAGTAATTGCAAACTCACACCAGGGGGTTTCCTTTTTACAAGTCATCTTTATTATACCAGAGATGGGCGAGCTGCCCTGTGAAGTGAAACTTCTCAGCCGCACATTCTCCGTGATTCCCTTCAAAAGGTACGCCCTCCCAATGGAGTGGGATTCTGGAACCCTGGAACCGTTGGCCTTAGCTCACTTTAAAGATTAGTGGGTACCCTAAACTTGTAACTTCAACCTTCCACTTCTACTCCCGTACGTGCGCGCGCTAACTTTAAGCAGTGTAGTGCCTTATATACCTAAGGAGGCAGGCACATCTCTGAGGTCACTAACAATGGACTCAGAACATGTAGCCACTCCCATCCATACATAGGGCACCTCACCAGGGTGTGAGGGCAAACCTCCATAATTACTGCTGGCACTCCTGTAACTTACCAGGTCTTATTGCCAGCAGGAGAGATGACAGTAGGCATTGTTAGGCATGACTACACACATATATATATATATATATATATATATATATATATATATATATATATATATATATATATATATATATATATATATATATATATATATATATGAGAGAACAAAGGTAGTAGCGCCAGAGTATAACTAATAGTGAAATAATCCTAAATAGTGACTAAAGTGATATGTGAGCTAAATATTGTGAATAAACTACATAAATTCTAATCTAAATATATATAACCATAAACAATAATGTGTATCACAATAAACTTAACAAGATAAATATAGCGTAGTGCAAAAGTGTAAACGAAAGGTATATAAAGTCCAACCAGTCCTTGATATTAGTCCATGAATTATAGATGAAAATGCTGATTTAGGGGTCTCCGGCTGCTCTCACATAGGATGAACCACATCCAGGGGTATCTAGAAACAAAAAAAAAGAGAGAGCGCACGCCCCATAGCATAAAACTGTGTATTTAATATTAAAAGGGGAAGGGAAGGGGGGGGGAAAGAAACGCTCTCACAAGAATAAAATGATATTTAGGCAATTTGTGATAATATCACCACCATCCGGTATCTTTGCTTCAAACGTCCGCACGTATAGACTCCCTCAGGGCTGCGTGAAGAAATCGTAGCTCACCGGATACCAGGGGTGTTGTTTGCCAACTAGATAAAGTCCACGAAGTATCAGAAAATCGCTTCTCCACTCTGAATGGTCGCCGTATGTATCCCACGCTTGATGCGGCCTCGTGATCGTGCGCAGCGTCGTAATGATGTAATTGCGCTATCAGAGTCCCTGACGCGTTTCGTCACCAACGGGCGACTTTCTCAAAGGGCTGATCAGCCCTTTTCAGAGTGGAGAGGCGATTTTCTGATACCTCGTGGACTTTATCTAGTTGGCAAACAACACCCCTGGTATCCGGTGAGCTACGATTTCTTCACGCAGCCCTGAGGGAGTCTATACGTGCGGACGTTTGCAGCAAAGATACCGGATGGTGGTGATATTATCACAAATTGCCTAAATATCATTTTATTCTTGTGAGTCCGTTTCTTTCCCCCCCCCCCCTTCCCTTCCCCTTTTAATATTAAATTCACAGTTTTATGCTATGGGGCGTGTGCTCTCTCTCTTTTTTTGTTTATATATATATATATATACAGTATATATATATATATATATATATATATATATATATATATATATATATATATATATATATATATATGCAAATATAGCTGTATGCTCATCTGCATGTCTTAGGCAGGTCTGCAACCCCGCCTTTCCCCATTATCACCCAGCATACAGCACTTCCACTGCAGCAAGGGACTCTGGGAAATGACATGCAAATGAGCACACAGTGCCACTTTTTGCTTCAAAAACCATTTTTAACATGGTTCCCTATAGGCTTAAGCTTGCTGCATTGTCACAGCTTTGAGCACACACAGAATGGTAACCCCCATCCTTTAGCTTCTTTGCATACCCAGTTTACCAACCCCACACTGATGAGACCCATTAAGGTTGAAATAGCTGTCTGTGGGTGGGTTTTCTGGGTATGCACCTTAACCCTGGCAGTGAAATACTTCAGTAAAAAGATTAACAAATATGCGACTTAAAATAAAAAGATGTTTATGAATTTAACCTGGACACATGCACACATTTCTAATACTTCCGGTTAAACTCTTCACTACCACATGGCCAGTTCAGCAACACACAGCAGTGAAAGGGTTAGAAATATGTGTTCTTACTATTCTTATAAGTTTTCACAAATACAGAAGTAAAGAAGCTATGTTTTTCTGTTTGTGTTGCCTAGTATTTTCCATTAACAGATAGCTAAACCTACAGTATGTTCTTTGGTTTGATCAATATTTTATTGTTCAACCGGGAGGAGAGCGTAAGATTTGTATGCAAGATTTATTCCAGTTTGTTTTGGGACCTAGATCTTACTAGCTTTACAGCTCCATACATATGGAATATCTTAGTATTTTGGATAGGTTTGATTGAATCTATTCAGTAACAAATATTTGGAGTTATCATTCCCTGATTTAGTGTACATACGGAGGAATTTGTTTGTTGATTTAAGACACAACAATTTACAGACTTTGGACAAATTCAATTCTGTTAACAGAAAATACTAAGATAGTACTATTGCAAAGCATAAATCTTTTGCCAGAATGATGATACTGTCATTGGCACAGTACATTTCACTGTTTCTATTCCGACAATCTGCATACAGATAAAGTTAGCAGTTATCTCCAACATGAAGAAAACTGAAAATCCGCTCCTGAAGGAGAATATTAAATCAGGGTGCATTACATATTTGTAAATCAGCTAAAAAAACACTAATTAGTATTCCACAAATCTCTATATACAGTAGATTGTTCATATAAATTCCCGGGTAACCACTTTGACCCACATGAAAATTAATCAGCAATCTGTGTGTGTGTGTATATATATATATATATATAATCGTGTGTGTGTGTATATATATATATATAATCGTGTGTGTGTGTATATATATAATCGTGTGTGTATGTGTGTGTATATAGATATATATATATATATATATATATATATATATATATATATATATAATCGTGTGTGTGTGTGTGTATATATATATAATCGTGTGTGTGTGTGTACAGTGGAGACCAACTTTATTCGAAGTTGGCAAGTTCCGCGAATTTCGGAATATCCCAGTGATGTGCGGTTTAGTAACGTTTTCTCCCAGAGTGTATTGTGTTATTTCGCGCCCGTGATTTAAGCATTTTATTCCCGCTGGCTGCAATACTGCAATGCCGTGTAA
>NC_134487.1:33483348-33566935 GCF_040206685.1 Ascaphus truei
ACTGAATCTGTTCACTTCAGTGAGCTGCACAAATTAACCAGGCTGTTCCAGAGGGTATCTCACATCTTCATCATGGAAGCAGATCTCCTCACGGCTTTAATTATCTTTGAATACATGTGATAGAGCAGATAGCGTCACTAGCACACAGAAATTGCCTTTTAAATTAATGAGAGATTATGTGCAATAGTGCCCAGCACTATCCACACTATCACAGTTTAATGAATAACCTCCTTTGTTTTCAGAATGCAAGATAAGATACAGAACAACCAAATGTTATGTATTATACACAATATTATCTCCTTTATATTCAGTAGTGATTATTTTATACTAACGTATTTGTCATTGAGTTAACAGGCAAGTTGTGATAATTTTTTTCCTAAGCATATAATATTGCTTGCCTGTGATATGAATCCTCAGTAATCAACTTTTTGCTTGCAAATGTAATCTAAATCTTGACAGTTCATACATATACTGTATTATATCTTATTTTACAACAAATAAAAATAGTAATTTCTTTCTGCTGGAAAACCGTGATTAAAATACAATATCATAACATTTGACATTAATAAAGATGTCACGACATCAACATGCCTTGTGTAATTGTAAGATGTATCTTATTGTACTAAAGAAAAACCTGGCGCCAAATAGTCAGTGGAATGTCCTGTACTCCTCAAGGGATCCGCACACTTGCTCGACAGACCATGCAAAGAAAAGAACACAAACAAACAAAAATCATAGCGCAACACTGTAGGGTAAGCAGTACTGCACTAATACACACAAACAGTTAAGAATCCTAGCGATTATTAAAATAATTATTTATTAAAAAGAACTATGCCAAGACCGACAATGGCAAATACAAGGAACCGCAGGTCATCCGGAGCACAAAAATTGGAGCCCTACTTACATACAGCAAGGTTTAAGCTCGCATGGTAGGAACAAGTCCTAGGTAGAAATGATCTCCCTGGCAGGTGATGCCTCTGCTCCACTGCGGCTCAGACACCAGTCAGTCCTTACGATGGTAACCGGAACAGCTCCGGCCGTGGGGGCTGGTGTGCGGGGTCCACAGCTCTGCACCGCGTGTAGACACACGCCTCACTTCCTCCTACGGAGCAACAGGAAGTCTCTGCGCGCCCGCGCGCGATAGTGCCCGTTGCCTTAAAGGAACAGCTGGCAGGCTGAAGGGAAAGTTGGGCTCCAAGGCCAAATGTCCTTAAACGTCCAAAGTCAGTCAAATTGCCGTTTAATTCAATACAAGATCTTGTTTGCCTTTGCAGCTACTGCTCGACTTTGGGCACTATTGGTAAGCCTGTTGTCTACAAGCACAACCTAAATCCTTCTCCATCAAAGATTTCCCTAATTTATCCCCATTTCCTTTCTAAGTCCCGTGTTTATTCTTGCTTTCCAAATGCACAACCTTACATTTATCTGTATTCAACCTCATCTACCATTTACCTGCCTACGTTTACAGTCTCTCCAAGTCCTTCTGGAGAGAAATTACACCCTGCTCTGATTCGTCTACCTCTAGATCCCCTACTTCAAACCTATGTACTAAAAAAAAAACTGTATGATCTTTAAGAGCATTTTGGTTATAGCCTCTTTTCAAGAAACAGACCTGTAATTCATGAGCTTGTACTTTGAATTCTTTCAGGATAGAGCAATTTCTACATAATCAGAGATACTGACCTATGGGAATGCTTGAGACAAGAGACTTAGAATGTTGGCTGTTTGCTAATAGTAGTTTTTTTTTTCTATACACTGTGTTCTGAATATTGCCACTTGCTTCTTTGCTTATGAGAGTATAATGAAAAGTAATGGATTCCTAACTGATCTCAAAAGTTAATTTGAGATTTAGAGTACTATGGTTTAGAACTTTCACAAATTCCTCCAATAGCTGTTGTGAACCATTCCAGATCAGTAGTTTGTCATCTATAAACCTGATCCACAGGTCAATGTGTGCAAGGTAGAAATTTGTATATGTTGGAGCACATGCAGTGCCCATGTCAGTCTCTTGGACAAATCAGCCTGGATAAATCAAACTGTTAAAATTTAGTTAATATCGCACCAGGTTAAAATAAAAATGTGTCTTCCGACCGCAATTTTAAGATGTATACATCAAGATTGCAGTAATAATTTACCTGGTGTGACATTTTACCCAAAATCACAATGCAGGAATTAACGCAACTGCTAATAATGTGTTAATTACCGCATTGTAATCGCTTTCATAATATTTCTATCAAAGGCTTCTGTAAAAACTATTATTACAGAACCCTATGGTAAAAATAAAATTAAACCCTTTGATGCCTGTGGTTACCTAGGTATACAAAGGCATCAAAGGGGTTAATACAATTTTTTAAAAATCACTACCTACCGCCATGCCTAAATTGGTGGTTAGTAAAGCATCAACATGCAATGCTTTACTAACAGCTATGGTAACCAAGGAGTTAACCCCCTACCACCACCCTAGGAGGTCTAACCAACCTCTCCAGAGCAACTACCCCACTCACCCACCCCCTTCAATGGTAGTATTGGTAAATTTATTCTTCTGAAGTAGATAAATTATGGAGATACTCCAAGTCTTTTCATTCATACGGTTTATTTCTGACATCTGTCGGTTTCTTTTAATGTAACATTTGTGCAGGAAAATCTTACTTGTGTAGCCCCTTTTCCCTATGCCTAAGGGAAACCGCGGGTGACTATGTGTGCTGCTGTTACCTGTACACTCACAGGAAGCCTGAGCCTCCGCTTCTGGGAGCCTGGGGTGAGCTCTCTATTTCTTAGTGCAGCGCCTCCCCCTATGAGGGAACCCAGCGTTGGCGGGATGACTCGTCATAGGAACCAAAACAACCAGTAACAACTATATCACACCAGATATATATAACTATAACTGCGATCCCACAGTATGCAAACAATACAATACAAACAATAACGCAATAATACAGTACCACAATACCACTGTGTGTTTCCCCCAAAGTACTTAGGGTGGCTTGGGCACCTAAACACCCAGTGTTCACAGACCAATCCCCACCCCAAATGTCAGGTAGCGCTAACCCCCTGTGAATTCGTGGTGCACGGTGTGTACCTTCCTGGTTAAAAGCCCAGCCAGGTAATACTTAGGAAGCGGTGTTGATCAGGTCCCACGCAGCAGGGCCTCCAACATAAATCCCCTATTCAGGGCGCAGTCTGCGGAGTAATCTCCAGACGGACGATCCTTCCCCTGTGCTGCCACATGCAGCCTAGTCCCAGGCGGCAGTCTGCCGCGTGGACTTCCGTCCCCCGGCACAGTAGTGCAGCTGCGATTCTAGGGCTGAGTCCCCGCTGGCGCTAACCGCGCTATGTACTTAGCGCGCTTACCTCTGTGAATGGGAATGTGCTCATGCTTTGTGCTTGGAGATACAAGACAGCTATACTTCTGGGCTCAGAGCAGGGTCACATGACCCTGCTCTGACCAATGCGAGAAGAGAGAGGCAGGATAGGCGGAGAGATGGGACCGGAGAGATGTGAACGGGGGGGACAGAGAGATGTGAACGAGGTGACCGGAGAGATGTGAACGGGGCAAGGGGGAATGGAGAAATGTGAATAGGGGGATGGAGAGATGTGAAGGGGGGATGGAGAGGACAGGGGGAGAGAGAGCAGGGAGAGGGAGTGGGGGGGGAGAGGGAGAGAGAGGGAGAGAGTGAGAGAAGAGGGAGAGGGGGGAGAGAGAGGGGAAGGGAGGGGGAGGAGAGAAAGGATAGAAGTGGGGAGAGAAAGGAGAGAACGGGAGTGAGAAAGGGGAGTGAGAAGGGGAGAGAGAGGGATTGGGAGAGAGAGGGCAGATGGAGGTGGGGAGAAAGATCAGGGGCACTGGGGGAGAGAGGGAGGGGGGAGAGAATGAGGGGGGAGAGATGGAGATGGGGAAGAGAGGGAAGGAGGGAGAGAGGGAGGAAGGGGGAAAAGGAGGGAAGGGGGAGAGGGAAGGGGGGGAGATGAGGGAAGGGGGAGAGAGCAGGGGGAGAGAGAGCAATGGGGGAGAGAAAGGGGAGGGAATTGGGAGAGGGAAGGGGGTCGACAGAGAGAGGTGGTGCCGGGAGAGAGAGGGGGGGCTAGGATAGAGAAGGCGCAGGGGGGCAGTAGATAGAGCATGGGGGGAGAGAGAGAGCAAAGGGGGGGAGAGAGCAATGAGGGGGAGAGAGGAGGAAAGGGGGAGAGAAGGGAGGGGGGAGAGAGAGAATGGAGACACACACACAGAGAGAGACACACACACACAGAGACTGCAAAAAGATTTAGGTCTTTGACCCATTCAAAAATCTTAAAATCAGATGTTGGCAGAAAAGTAAGCCTCTCTTTTAATACTTTTATGGTTTAAAGTCAGATTAAATTCAGTGAGATTGTAAATCAGGAGGTCATTGATGTTCAAGCCAAGCTTTATAATGTCAAAATAGGATATAGTTAGCAAACCAAAGAATAAAAAAATGAATGAGATGGGTGCTAACCAATAACAGTGTGGTCACACTAAATCGAGGGAAATGCAAACACGAAAATGAAGTACACAACAAATACCTGCAGGTTACCTGGATGCAGAGAACGCTTGCAAATTATATCTAAAGACTAGGTCTGCTTGCAATATGTTTCATCATTTATTGTAAGGACGTGATTAGAGGAACAACATTTAGAACCATGCCGGGCTCTTTGTCCGTTCACTGCTCACCTACCTGAGGAAGATACCTGAATTCCTAGGATTCTCTGCATCCAGGTTACCTGCAGGTATTTTTAATATTCTACATTTTCTTGTTTGCGGTCTGCTTTAAAAGTAAATACAGGGGACAGATTTTGTCAGCGTTGCTGCTGGAAGAAACATTATCCCAAATGTTTCACCAAAGTGTACTATTTAACTTAGTTTTGTCGCGCAGATGGAAAATTGAAGTATAGTTTAACACAGTGTAAATGGAAATGTTGAATAGGAAATAGGATTAAATGGATGCTAAATGTAGCACAATGCCTCATTTTCTCTACCCTCAATGGAAACTAATGTGTGTTATATTTTTCTTAGCAGAAAGTCATTCAGGGAGGATAAAAAGAAACAAAAAGACATGGGATATAACACCGCTGCCAGGTATATGGGTGAATTACCAGTTTATTCTCTTTAAAGAAAATTCTACCATAATCTATGTAGCACCCATGTTAGGGACTACTATTGGTTAAGCCTCTAAAGGGCTAACACTATGGGGCCTCTTATAGTAGCTTCGATTACTTTGCTGCCATCTCAAATGGTTTGGCATGTTCCCACCGAACGGTTTGTCATTTGTGTTTTCATGGTATTCCGAAAGAATCTGAAACCATTTCCACAAGTCACAAACCGTGAGGTAGGAAAATGTCAATATTGCAGCGATGGTACAGCCGCGGAAGCTCCTTTTTTAACACTTCTGTTATTTTGCGGTGGTTTTATCAGCATGCCACGCGCTTTACCGCGTTCATGCCACATTTATGCCGTATTCATGCCGCATTCATGTCGGCCGTCACCCGCGGTTGATCTGTTAAATGAAAATGGTCCGGATTTAATTGGGTGCAATTCTTCGCGTATCCGCCAGGTGACAGATATTCATGAATTGTAATGAATTCTAATGTGTACACTACAGTACTGTACATGTGCTTCAGTAATGTGTCGACTTGCAGGTGTTTAAAAAATACCACAGTGGTCCATTGTGAATTGACCTTGGTACTGAAGAAGTTACAATACTGTATCAATTTAGCCGTTTTATATAAAAAAACTCAATGCACAGTGTCTGGTGTTCTATTGTTCAGAGAGTTCCGAGATGAGTACACCACCGCAGTACGTGTTCAAAAAGCCTGACATAACGTACGCTTATTTAATATGGTCTGCAATTAATGCAGCAGATGGTAAGATGGCCACAGTTGGTCAAATTTATCAATATTTTATCGAAAAGTATGACTTTTACAAATTTTCACCAGATGCTCGTGTGTGGAAGCGTGCAATAAGGAAAAAGTTATGTATCGATCCGTGTTTTTTTTTCGTATTGATCCCGCACCCGGAGTTAGAAGAGGGTATTGGTGTGTTGCGCCAGATTTTTCCAGTATCTTTGATCATGGATACTTCAAAGGGCGAAAGGTCATGGTATAACCAACTAAGAATCGTCAACCCCAGGCAAGCAATGCACCAGCGCTAGCACCGGCTTCCAATAACGGTCCGACCGTCAGTGAAAACCTGCTGACCAGCAACCCTTGCAAACTGTCCCCGCCTGGATACCTGCAACCTGCGCAGGATTTCACATACAGATACCAGCAAGCTTGCATGTACCAAAAAGATTTCCAGCTTCATCAGCTGTCAACTACAGGTGTAGCAGGCCCGCTGTCACCTGTCAACCACATGTATAATCAAGAATACAGGACTTGTGGCAGTGGCTCAGCGCCAACTGGTTGGCAAAGTCTATGGTGAGTACGTATTTTATTCTTTTTTGAAATATCAATATCAATGCACATTAAAGCGATTCTCCTGTAATCAATCGCTTTGCTTATGGTTATTTAGTTCTATTATTTTAGTCTCAATTCGCGAAAATGTAGTCCAGCAATATCATTGGCTGAGCAGCTTCTACAGTAGATACTGAACAATTGGTGGACAGCTAGGCGCATGAGCCTACTTTACAGTATGTCTCATTGGAACCTTGTTGAAACTGTTGGTTGCTAACCGCTAAGGTGATTAATGGGTTAGTGACCTTTAGTTTGTTTTTTATTGTTATGTTGCTGCCATGGAGGACAGGGAGGAAGACAAGGATGGCCTTCATCCTGGCAGGGGTAAGTTCAACTTTAATTTACTTTATGCTGGCTGGATAATGTTTTATTTTTAATGGACAAATTAGCTATTATCCAGATTTGGATAATAGTAATTTTGCCCATTTCTGTTCTGTATGTGTTGGGGGGGGGCAGGAGGGGAGAGTTGTTGGGGGTAAAGTGGTGCCCATTCATTGCTATTGGGGCTATCTTTGCTCCCATTGAGGTCATAGGTAAACACACTGGCAATCAATGGGTGTATTGTCTAGTATTGTGTTTTACTGTTTATTGTGGGTATCGGGGATGGGTGAAGGTGGTTTTTAGCCCATGGTGGGTGTTTATGCCTGGGTAGAGGGAGGGTTAACCCCTTCATTACCATTATCACTAAGGTAATGAAGGTGTTAACTCCTTCCGCAAGGCCTAAACACCCACCGTGGGCTACAAGAGTAGCGGGATTTCCTCAAAAATGCGAGTTGGACCCGGTGGTGTGTATGAGCAGGAGCGCTGCCGCTCGGGGACCTGCACTTCCTGAATAAGTTCTTCGGAGCTTTCTGAATACCACCCTTCCAAATCGTACGGGAAGTGCTCAAAATCCTTGATGAGTTCGTTTTCGAAGTTTATAGACTAGGCCCCTATGTGCTAAGAAAGTGTAACGCCCATCACATGGTACAGGGTGATTAGGCAGAAGCCTTGCCATGCCCATCTTTTAGAATGTGTCACATCATACAGGATGAGCCATTTAGTAAAACAACAACAAAATGCAAACTGTATTGCCACTTTAAGATATCTCTTTAGATACTGTATTTAAACTTTTTATAATTAACATAAAATATTGCAAAAAGTCTAATAGGCAACAACTAACTTGAGCTTCTTTTGTTGAACATGCAGACCACACGTTATTCAATGTAGATAATGACTTCAACTTAATACAATATTTTATACGTTACAGTATAAAGAGTGCATTCTTTACCAAGTGAATCATTATTCATGAGTCCGTCACCCCTGCACTGTAAAAACTTTAAAGCCTTGTAAGGACTTGGGGCAGTGCAATTATTCTGAGCAAATAAAAATCCTTTTCATGTGTTTGTACTATTGCTCTGCTTACTTTATAAAAATAACTTCCTAACAGAATGGAAACGTCTGAAAAATCCTCTGGTAACATATCTACAAAAACAATATGCCTGAGGGTGTCTGAATGAATGAAAATAATTACAATGGACCCCGTGGCAGCAAAAAGGTATAGTACATCATGAGTACGCTATCCATATCTTGGAGGTACAGTACAAGTAGTGATGTTAACGAATTACCCCTTTGTCATACAACACCTGTGGCGACTCATAGTTATTTATTTTGTACTTCATCTGTAAAAAAACAAAATATGCTCAGTGAAAAATAAAAATACAAATAAACTGAAAGAATAGATGGACAAATGTTTAATTCATTCATTCATTTTGCAATTGTGCATAGTGTTTTTTCTGCAAAAAGTCTGAAACTATATTTCTCATTGTGACCAAAGTCTTCCCATTGAAGTCTTCCTATAGTTGAAGTTGTATATGGAAAATACCTTTAACAACAAAGTCCACAGTGTATGCATTCAAACACCCTGCATATTAATAATGACTAATTTAATGTTTGACTAAGCAAAATGCTGTTTATTTGTTTTAAAATGTCATCAGAAAAGGTTTTTTGTTTTTTAACTCGTCGCAAAACGTCTATTTTAATTTTTTGGGAATATTAGGATCCAATTTATTAGGCTATGAAGCAGCTTCCCAGATCTGGAGAAGAGTAGAAATGGAGTTCCTGGGTCAGAGGGAAAAAATAGGCAAAACCACATTTTAGTTTTGCCTGAGGCATAGGAGGAAATGGCATGAGAATTACTGTACAGTATTATTGCAGTGTTTCCTCACTTCAGGCTGCATGTATCCCTTTCTTGCTGCTATATAGTGGTGATGAAATGGTCGGGGGGGGGGTAAGGGTGGGTATGTATGTATATGTATATATATATATATATATATATATATATTTATATATATATATATATATATACACATAGATTATACTATATACATATACAGTATACATACACACACAGTTGTTTTCAGAAGTATTAACTCCCCCTGCAAATTTTTCTCATTTTGTTGGCCACTGAGCGTGCTCCACGATGCTTTCAAATTAGACTTTACATGTAGAATCTATAAAAACTACTCCAAAGTGATCTCAGTTGCATAAGTATTTAACTCCTTTGCAACTGCAGTCCTATACCAGCTCAGGTGAAAATTAATTGTTTGAAAGTTCAAAAAATTAGTGAAATGGTGTCAGAATGTGTGTAATCAAAGTGGTTTAACTTATAGATAATTTCTCTCAGGTATGTAAAAATGTTTGAGCTGCAACCCATATAGTGGTCCAACAAAGCAACCATCATGACCAAGTTAAGGATAAAGTGTGTAATGCAAAGATTCTGGATTCAGCAAATAACTTGCACACTCTGAGTCAGTAAACAGTCTTAGAGATGTAATCAAAAAGGGATTTTACATAGCTTCGGTTATGTTCTCAGTTATAGCTTGCACAGCTAAACAGCATACAACAGGAAAATGTTCCAAACACCTGGGGAAGCCCCAATCAGTCTAGTCTGATCCCGAGAGAGTGAGAGGAATTCTTAGCCAAGGCACCTGCACGGTCTGTGGAGAAGCTTCTAGCACTATCCCCAGCCTAGGATCTAATTTATAGAATTTTGTGTTAGGCTTCCTCCAATCAGTGCTGAGTGTTGTAGAAAATGCATACTTAAACTGATGGGTCACACGTCCTTTGTATTAAAGAACTCTATATATGGTAAACATGTGACAAGAGAGAGTGTTTGGCTTACTCAAAGCACATGTTATAGCATACCTCAGCTAATGAGTGGTACTTTCCAATACATTCCACTTGTCGGGGTGCGGAACATATAGTTCACATTGATACAAATATTAAACCCCACATACACAGTAGCAATAATTATTAAAAAAATTGTTGCCCCAACACTCTAACCATCTGAACAATCTTGAGTCTATGGAGGGGGGGGGGGGGGGGTTAACGTAACTAGACTTTTTTTTAACATAAGCCCCTCTCTGGAACGGAAATTAATTTTACCGATGGGTAACATAGTAAAACTGTGACGGGTTGTATATTGGAGACAATTTTCCATAGTCCTTTGGACACCTATATACAGGTAACCATCTCCTTTGTACACTGGGGTGGCTCCACAGATCCAACAATTCGTTTAAAGTAACCATTTTCTTGTGAGCATTCTGTGGTTTACTGTGTATTGACGGCTAATGGTGCTCCGATAGCTCTTCCAGCAGAGGGGAATAGGCACCTGCGGATCAGGCACCCATCCTAAGACACTCCCTAGCAGCACTTAACGATGCCCTGCTGTGGCACTGGCATCACAGACCCTCTCCAGAGGCCCCAGGGACATGTGTCACGGTAGTGGGGCCCGCAGACCAGACCTGTGCCTTTACTGAGGTGGGACGTATAATAACACGCACCCGCAGCAGAGGAAACGTGTCCGGAGTGTGGTAGATTACGTAGCCAGGCCAGGAGACTTTAGTTATAGTAACAAAGGTATTTGCAAGATCCGGAGATAGAAGAATCGTGGTAGTTGCCATAGCCAGGGGTTGAGAATACCAGAGGTCCGGGAGGTCGAAGTTCAAGCCGTGATCGAGAGATGAGAGAGCCTGCGTAGTGAGGAGGGAGCCGGGGGCTAGAGCCAGAGAGGGAGTCGGAAGCCAAGCCGGGTCAAACCTAAAGTACACGAGAGAACAAGGCGAAATACAAACGAGACTAATAGAAGCTATGCAGAGCAATGATTCCCAGGGAGAACTGGGGTTATAAAGGTAGGTGAGCCAATCACAGAGGGAGGTAAAGCAGGGGTGTGCCGTGGAGCGCATTGTAATAGGTGCAGGCTGACATCATTGCCTGGAAACAGCTGTGGAACAGAGGAGCGTGAGTATGACTGTTGAGACTGCCGGGGGGCATGGCCAGAAGCCCAGAGGGGTGAATAAATTATAGCCAGGGACTCGAGCTGTGCCAGTTCTCCCTGCGCGTGTCCCGGCAAGATGGTGGCCATGTGACCCAGCGCCGGCTGGGATAGTGGAACACCATGACGGGGGCACCTCTGCGGGGGCCAAGGGGCAGCAGCAACAACTTCCGAGCAAGGTAAGGAGGTGTTGCGTAAGCCCTGCTTCCTCACAACATGTTAACCAGACCACCCTCATAAGGCATCATACACCTACCAGTCCTCAGGCCGACTCAGACCCAGCAATAGCCCTCTGTCTCAACACAGCTCGCCCTGTAGATCAACGTAGGCTGCAGTACCGTGGCGGGGAAGGTGGGCCCCGGTTATGGTATGCTGGAGTACCCTGGAGTCACTCTTTCCTCAGCACTCACCCTGGAAGCGTACTTCATAACTTTCAGCCTTGCGTTGCTGAAAGCCTGTCCTGATGATCTCAGCAGCGCCTCCAAATGTAGCAGTGTTTCCCTCACCCTCTGGCAGATTCCCCTGTTACCAGGTTTATGGTGCGTGCTATCTGTTGGCTCATAGGATGCTGAGTGGTCCGCCGATGGTAGTGGGGACGTCTGGACAGGCTTCTCGGGTACAATGCCGTTGTTTATCTCTGGGTACACAGCGCCTTTATGCTGCAGGCTACAGATCTATGGAAACAATCTCCCACAGAAGAACGAGACTCCACTCCCCCCAGAAAGATTGCACACTAGGCAAGATGTATAGTTAACTGAAACCAGTTTATTGCTCCTCTGCATACACAGTATCACGCAGAAGTCTGCCCAATACAGTAGAAAGAAAAAAGATCGGTAGATTTGCCGCTCCTATAGTAAACTCAGACTCACCAGGAAAAATTAAAAGTAAAAAACCTTTATTAAGCTACATAAAACAGATACTTGTCACAAACAAAAATAGGAACCCCCCCCCCACGTGTTTCAAGCAACACTGCTCTTTCTCCTGGGGAGTCTGAGTTTGCTATAGGAAACGGCAAATCTACCAATCTTTTTTCTTTCTACTGTGAATTCTTTATTGGATCTAAGCCATGGAGGGACGCTGATCACCTAGCTAGATGTAGCGAGAGGCCAGGAGACCAAGGGGACGGTAGCAATCGTGAGTAAGATGCACACTTCCTACTGGCAACAAGGACTTTGTATTTATTGCAGTCGCAACCATAAGCTCTGTTATATACAGTTGTCGCTTGATTCAAGCCTCAGTTAATGCAGGTCTGCACTCAGTCCACCCCCTACATCCATTTCCATTTGGGCTTAACTCCGCTTATGCGCCGACATTATACTATCTAATTACCAGACAATCAATTGCCATATGTCCCTTGTTCTATGAACATACAGACAGTCCCTTCTATTTCTGCCCAATACAATTCCCTGCAAGTCTCCATCTTCTGTATGGTCCCTGGACATGCACTCCAGGTCAAGGGACCCTGAAGCAGTCCTTACTCTTCCCTGACCCTCTAGCAGGGCCAGGGAAGTGGTAAACACTCACGCTCCCCCAAGGGGAAGAGGAACAGGTGATGCCAATGCACAGGCAATCCTGTGTGATACCTGTCTCTCAGTGGTAGAGACAACTGAGTTAAATTTAGTGGTGCAACACCTTACGTACAGTAGGAGGAAGGTACACGGTCTGAACCCAGGATTGGGCAGAACACGGGCCTTGTCCCACCTCCTCCCCTGTCACTCAAGGGAGCTGCCTCTGTGGGGAAAACCCATAATTGTTCCTGTCATGGCCTGCACTGTTACAAGGCTTGCATTACAGGGAGGGCAGACTGGTAGCCAAACCAGGCATGGCTACATGTATAAAGAGTTTTAACTCTAAATTTACTATCAATGAAAGACAACAATTTTAAACACATAAAAGCATAACAAATGAGGGGATACAATTAATTTAATATAATAGTAGAAACAATAAAATTATACATAACGATTCATGTTGCCACAGAGACAGACTAAATCTGTATGCTTATTGATAGGAGATCATAAAAGATCAATAATATTTAGGAATACATTGATCTCTGTTAAAAAAAATATTAAAACAAAAACATCATATGCTTCATTCATTCCAGGAGGGGGAGGTGTATACATAGAATAATGTATGTTTGATACAATAACAAACTTATGGAGAAGTCACTTGAAAGACATTTAAATTAGTCTTGTGTGAATTTCTATGTAGGTTAGCTCATATTTGCCGTGGAATAAACGTAATACATTGTTTTCCAGATAAAATGCCATGATTTACATGCTGAGTGGACCCATACATACAGGCCTAGTATGTTAGCCAACAAATGCGGTATTGTAGCCAAACAAATATGTATCAGAACCTGGCTAACACCACATTATTGTATCACGTACTCATGGAATAAGTGACAATAAAAATCACATATAACAAATGTAGCTAGATATTAACCCCTTAGCAGCCAGAGTGGTCAGCTAATAATGGGTTGCCATAAGGGGTTAATGTATTTTCCTCCATATAATTATATAATAATTTATATTACATTTACCCTCCCCTATTTTATCACGGTGCAGCAATTACCTGCTACATTTCGGTTGTGTTAATTACTGCATCAAGATCATCAATATTGCACATGGTAAAAATGAACTGCATTCTTGATGACTTAGGTCACGGATTTTAAACCAGGGTTCCGTGGGCACCCATCAAAGGTTCTGCTGCTGAAATGGGGTGAGAGCTGGGAGAATTGTCCCAACTGTCCCATGCCCAGCGGTGACAACTTGGTGATTCCTCAGCAGCAGTCGTGGCAGGCCAACGGCTCCCCAGCAGCAGCAGCAGCAGTGTCCCAGCTTTGAACTCCCTCCTCGGGTCGGTGTATGAAGTCTGGTCCAATTTGTGTGTGTGAGGCAGTGAGGAGTGTAAGAGGGGAAGAGAGAGACGGGGTAGGGAAGAGAGAGATGGGGGGAAGAGAGAGACGGGGTGGTGAAGAGAGAGATGGGGGTAGTGAGAGATGGGGGGAAGAGAGATATAAGGGGTGTGAGAGAGCCAGGGTGGGAAGAGAGACCGGGGGAGAGAGTGCTGGGGTTCCCAAGAATTTCACAATACAATTCTAGGGTTCTTTGACCAAGCAAAAAAGGTTGACAACTACTGACTTGGGTAATACAATTGAGGTAAAAGCACCCAATTGTTTAATATATATTTTTGTTTTAACAGAGCTTGATGACTCTATACCATATACTGTATAATCTGACTCCAGTGCTGTAGACAAAAGCTTTATTGATTGTGTAGAAACATATTTTGTTGGTAGGTAATAATACTTTTAAATTAAATATCAAAATGAAGGAGGCCTGATGTAGTTTTCAAGGTGTTGATTTTGAATATAAACGCATTGATCAGTTGTTTCCTGAGCTATTTGCACTCCATGTGAAACCATGGCAAATAACTTCGTCCGTAATTCCCTATATTCCTTCCCAGGTGATACTTTAAAACAAAATGTACTTTTTAATGTGTCTTTCCTGCTAAAAAAACCTTTTAAAAGTATGTGCCTGTGATTTTGTTTTACCTCCTATTAGAATTATCCATACTTGTGCTTGTATTTTCATTTCCTTTATATGATTTTGATTGCATTTTGTTCTCATTAAAAACTAAACACCGTTGTCTTTTTTTTTATCTGAAAAAAGTTTATTTAAAAAAAAAAAAAAAAACAGTAAACTGACCTGGAGAACAGACATGATAGTCTATAGATACAGATATGTTGGCCATTATTCAAAGTGCGTTATCACGTTAACTAACACCAGGCTTATGCACGTTTTAACATGAGATTCATTGCAACTCCATTTGTTTGTGATCAATCTTACATTCAAATAACGCAATACAGCTCAATCCCGTTATAGCGCGATTCGCTATAACACGGATCCGCATATAACACGGTCTGAGCGTGGGTCTCGAACTTCTCCTACCATTCTTTCCCCCGGCACCGCCATGTAGGCTGAGGACGTGACCCAGCTCCTCAAGCGGTGCCGTGCAAATGACTGGGGTTTTTTTTTTTTTAACATCTAGCTTTATTGGTAACAGACACACACGGAGATACACACACCTTTTTGCCTTCTCAGTAAGAGCACACTGCAACTGGGCAAAACACCACCTAATGGTCGGAGGAGACATTGCTCGCTGCAGCCAGCTTCCCTCTGCAAAATATATAAACTGTCGGGACACCTAGACAGTCAGTTAAAACACCAGGACATTTCGTCGCCTTATGTAGTGAAGTTCTAACAGGGTACGTGTAAAAAATGAACTACAAAAAAAAATAGACTTTCAAAAACACTTACAAGACTTCAGATTTCTCAGTCTTGGAACAACTGTGGCAAAGACACAAAGCAAGAATTTGCTTTAAAAAATAAATAACAAATCTTCCACATCTGATTATTCTTTACCATTTTGAATGTCACAGCCATTTTTGACCCCTTGAGCACTAACCTCTACTTTATAATGAGTAAAACTTGGTGTGGCTTTCTACAAATTAATGGTACACATTAAGGAAGGTCTTACACTTGAGCTGTACACAGAATAGCAACATACAATATGCTGCAGTATTTTCTGTTACTGAAAGGGTTAACGGGCACTTGATAAGCACATTTTTACATTAGAAGGACATCTTCTTAGGACCCCAGATTGAAAAACTGTATACGTATGGAACACGTGCACTTCCTGTGACTGTGAGCAGGCAAAAGCAAACCACAACAAATAAGGAGTATTTTGGAAGATGTCTTTGCACTAGGAAACCTTTGGGTAGTGCCCCCCACCCTAAACTCATAAGTTGCTGGGGTTCTTTAAGTAGCCAGGACTGATTTTCTGGCTACCAGTCCTGCCTTCACTGGCAGTAAGCCCTGGTACGAGCATGTCAATCTGACTGTAATCATACAGTATATATAGCATCAAGATAAAGACAACAAAGAGCATGACAGGGAGCACAAGTATTGAGATATGACTATACGGATCCAGCATTAGCAATCAGCATGGGTATGATGATGATTAATTGATTGACTGACTTTACACAGTGAAGTGGAAGATCCTGGTGAACAGCAGATCTCAACCCTCTGGGAGCCAGGACACCTGCCGTCTACCCAGTGCACAATTGCTCACTCCTCTATACATAGATTTTTGTATGTTCTCATTCTAGTCCAGTAGAGTTTACAATCCGATTTGTGGTTTTGATGTTGAATGGGCAAGTAACATATGTATCAATGCTTATAAAAATAAATAAGAGGTTGCCTTTATACAGTACAAAGGACAAGTATTCTGTCCATCGGTGGTATGAGGCATACAACAATCACTGAACAATTTCTTTCAAGCTTATCTGATTTTAAATAATGATTTTAATTTCAATTTTTTTTTTCTATAATGCTAAATTCTCCCCAAAATACATAGAAAGAAAGCATGGATATCAACTCATTTGCCATTGTCATTTTATTCAAACACATTACAGCATTGATCTCCTGCTGCTATAATTACAGTGATGGAGCCCAGTACCCAAAAGCCAGCTGGGGTTAAAATTAACATGTGAGATTCAATCTAGGACTTGCTGTCTCACGGGATCCAGACTAGCAGATGCGTCTAGCTCAAGAAGAATCTTGCTGGACACACAAGCTTAGTGAGACAAACTGGTATTTTGTCTCTCACTAAGCAGCATTGATTGCAGGTGGCTTACCAGGCTGTACCCTAAATTTAAAAAAAGTAACACTTTCTGAGAGGAGAAAACTAATCCAGAGCTTCTGAAAACTACCTGTCACCGGCTCTGAAACAATGGGTCGGATTTAAAACCAAACATCTTGCATAGATGTGGCTTACAGGGAACTCATTAGAGGATAAATGTGCCTATGCTGGCATCTAAAATGAAAGCCCCGAGGGCACATAGTAAAGTGGTGATACAGGACTGTGGATGCCCTCAGGATGACCCCTGCTTGGTATCTCCACGGGCTTTATGTAGCCACTGTTTTTACCACAGGCTCTATGTAGTTTTTGGGTTGATCGGAAGGAAGTGTCAGAGAAACTGGGGATTGGCTAGTGGGTTGTTGCTGGGAAGGTGAGTGCTGAGAGGGGATTGTAAGGCAGGAGCAGCATGAGGCAGGTAGATGTTTGGTCAGAAAAATCTAAAATTTATAAAGTGTGGGAGAGGAAAGAGAAATTACCTACCTGACACCGAATACGTTGTCAATCTTCCACACTCCTACCCTCATAATATGTCATATGCTATTTATATACTGTAATACTACTGTACATTTTATGTAAACAAAAATTATATATTTATATGCGAAAAACTAAAACAAGAGAGGAGTTTGTTTGGTTTTATTTGATGTTGCACGGTTTTGTTAGCATTGAGTCAGTTCTATGGTAATATTTTATGTTTTGGATATGCTATGATGATTTTTGGCCAACTGTTCAGACTGGTCGGAGGGTGCAGCCTCGGCTATTTACTTGTTGTTGTTATTTGTCACTTCTTAGTTGAGAGGTGTGAGGTTAATGTTGTATGTTAAGTGAAGATTACCTGTCTTTGTATATTAATTATGCTAATAAACTCTTGTAAAAAAAATGTGGAGATCGCAGTCTCAGCTCCATCTGTGGTCATGTGATAGAAATATACAGATGCAACAGATGCGTGGGGCTTGGGCAGTGGGACACAAAACAATGTGTCAGAGGGAGCATATAATATTGTGTCTGCATTAACAATAACCACAAAAGGGAAGAGACAAATGCACTGATGGCTGTGGCACCCCAAAGTGTCACATACAATGTCTGTGGAGTTAATACTGGAGTTATCATCTGTGGATGCTCTCTACATATTTTAATATTTTTAAACCTGGATGCATACTGAATACTATGGACTCATTTCTGATATCATTTCCTCACACAGTTATGTTTGATTGATTGGAACCCTCCTATCAAATTAAGCCCATCTGCTATTGATCTTTATTTAAAATCTACCTGGTATGAGCTGAATAGGCAGACCCCTCCCTTAATTGTAAGTCAAGTGCCTGTGTGTTAGAGCAGGGGTGCGCAAACTTCTTTAACTGCGCCCCCCCTGGCCGGCAGCTGCAGCGTTCGCGCCCCCCCTCTCCAAGGACTCAGCGTCAAATGACGCCACGGATCATGTGACATCACGTAACACCGCCACGTAATTTGACGCACTTTGCTATGGTGCCGTGTCACGTCACATGACCCCTCGGCGTAATCTCACGCTGCGTTACCATGGTGGCACATCGCCGAAGACCCAGCAGAGAGCAGGTAAGGAAGTTACAGAGGCCTCACTCCTCCCCCGGCATTTAATTGAAATGCCGTGGAGAAGAACGCAGGGCCTCTGTAACCGCTGCACCCCACCTAAAAATTATCGTACCCCCTAGTTTGCGCACCCCTGTGTTAGAGTATTTAAGACAATCTATCTTGGTTGTTGGCCATATGGCTGTGTCACCCCAAAGTGTCACAAAGTGTCTGTGGAGTTAATACTGGAGTTCGAATTGGAGTTGAATACTACAATAGGATCTGGACTCTGCACTTCAAAAACAACAACAACCTTGCAACTGTGAGAACTTGACTTTCTAAATGCTGTGATAATTTATTCCATTTTCCGCGATCACGAGGACGGCATCTCTTCATGCGCAGCCCTTTGCAGTAAAGGGACATTACAGTGACGGATAAGAACTTCCACTTGGAGCAGGGCAACAGAGGTAAACTATCTGCACTCTGTACTATATATACCCCTACCACTTGTTCTAGTAGTATACTCTGTCTTTTCAATCCTGCTTATCTGCACCACTAAATTAATCGTGGGTCCTGCTCCAAATCATTCATACATACCTGCATTTAAACAGCTGCTGTTCATACCCTGACATCATTACTATTGACTATAAAAATACAATATGGGACTATTTTAAGCTCAATTACTCCTATTTGTGCTATTTTTGTTTGGAGCTACGGGTGGTTACATTTTTGTGTATTTGCTTTCCTATTGTCTGATTTTGCTGCGCTTAATATATTATTAAAATTTCCTGTACTATATTCTTTGTGAAGCGCTGAGTACACTTTTGGCGCTATATAACTAAAGACATACAATACAATAATGCTTGCTACATCTGTTTATATCGTGTAATACGTCATAAAAGATAAAAGTTCCTATAAATCTATAGATGTGCACTTATATGTAATCAATACAAATTGGGCAGTATCAGACTCGCTAAAGAAAGAGCTGTTCCTCTCCTTTATCCCAGAGTATATCCACATGTAGATGTACTGTAGTTTATCCATAAAGGAGGTAATGAAAAGGACAGAATCTGGTGTAATATATCAAGATGTACTGAGATGAACGATAAAAAATAAGCTATCACACTCCCATTTTTCAAATCAATAACATGCAGAGGACAGATGTAGAATACCAATCAGTGCTAATACCCCGGAGCATCCATAACAAACCGCAAGGATGTGGCCAGCTATTGTTGAGGCATCTTACACCCCTTCCGGTGGTTCGGGTAGACGGAACACACTCTTACGTTACATCACACACAATGTGACAGCAGGATCAGGCATGTATATAGATACATTCCTAAGTTGCAATATCAATTGTAGGTATTTCCCCTATTAAGGTGGCAATATGCCCTACCAATTTTTTTCACTATTATTTTTTTTGGAGAATTAGAAATGGAGAGTCTTTCTGAGCTGAACCACTTTATTTTTACATTCAGGGACACAAAGACGGTTAAGATGCTTGGGTTTCAGCTCTTATTCTGGAAATGTCCACCCAAAATGTCCACCCAAATCTTCTGATTCTGCAGGCGAACAGGAAGCCACAACTCCATTGGGGGAATTACATTGGATAACTGCTGGTGCCCATCAAGAAACCGCATGACACCCAGCACCTAAAAAAGAAGGTAACTGGTAAATTGAGTTATTGCAAGGACTCCACTTGCTGGAATGGCATCAGGGTCCATTCAACAGACCACTAGGGAATCCAGTGCTGGCAACATGAAAATCAGAGATCAGACTCCAAAAGACTGTTCATGGTCCCAAGGCTCAACAAAGTATCCGGCCGTTCCTCCTTCTCCTACCGTGCACCCCAAAACTGGAACAACCTACCAGAGACTCTTACATCCACCACCAGTCTAAGTTCTTTCAAATCTAAGGCTGTCACACATTTTAATCTGGTTTGTAACTGTTTCATACGCCCATAATACAAATTATCTTTAACAGTGCATGCAATGTCTTATATATAATCTATACCCTGCTCATTATGTAACTGTATTTGTAAACACGTATTATTTGTCTTAACTCTGTGCCCAGGACATACTTGAAAACGAGAGGTAACTCTCAATGTATTACTTCCTGGTAAAATATTTTATAAATAAATAAATAAATAATGTAAATGCCCCAAAACAAAAAGGTAGCATGCCTCAACCCGGGACCAGCGATGAAGATATCCAAGAGCATTGCTATTATTATTTATAGGGAAAATGGAGCCTGTTACCAAGCCAGATACCATAGAGCTCCAAGAACACACCAAGCACACGCCAAAAGCAAAAAACAATAAATAAAGAGCAGTGGGACACTGAATCAAGAATGTGAGCTTACATTTAGCCAGACGAGAGAGAGAGATTTTAAACTAGAGAGCTTTTAAACTACTGTGCTGGGTTTAATATGAAAAGATTAGCAATATACATTGCATTGTATTGTGCGTCTTTATCCATATAGCGCTTCACAGTAGTAATACATGTTGTAATCATAAATAACAAATAATAGAAATAACAGGTCATGGGAATAAGTGCTTCAGACACACTGTAAGAGTAACATTAAGGAAGAGGAGTCCCTGCTCCGAGGAGCTTAGAATCTAATTGGTAGGTAGGGGAACGTATAGAGACAGTAGGAGGGAATTCTAGTAAGTGTGTCTGCAGGGGGCCAAGCTTTATGAATCATGTATAGACAAAAGTAATAGACAGCACTCACACAAAGTAGATAAATATACACAAAGCGGGGTGCCACGGGCTAGAGAGGGCCCAATCCCTCTCAAACACAATAAAGTACTGAAGAAGATCCAGCACACCCTAATAATAGGTACAAAGTCACTGGTATATAACCAATTTGAAAATGTAATCAGTGCACAAATAAGTCAAACAACTGACAACGCCACACTAGGAGAACAGATAACATATAGGTAGGGCCATACGTGGGAGGTACCGAAGGATAAGGGATAAAGGAAAAGTAGGATGGGACAACGAAGGGAAGGTGAGGTGAATGGTGGAAGGGGAACAAAGAAAACAAAAAAAGTGGGTCACAACGGGGAGTATAGGGGGGGCAACGTTTCTAGACTTGTCTCTTCATCAGGCCCGTTCCCCTCTGTCCCAAGGGGACAAGAGGGTACATCCCTAGCCCCAGAACCCACAACAACAAAACTGACCCTAAGTAAAAACAATAGAAGACCCTCCACAAATTCTAAGTAATATTCTAATTAAATGCACATACAATATCCCTAAACTAATTAGCAAAATAAATCCAATTTAACTTTTGTATAGATATATTCAGGGACAAACTACATGCAAACAGCTACAATGTATTAGTGAACTAGCAACAACTGAGAACACCAGAGAACAGCAAAGAGAGGAGGCAAATCAGGAGTAATGCAAACCAGACAGTCCTTAGTTAATAGGACACACGAACCACGAGCCTGCTCCTCACTCTAGAGGGTGTTTGCAGTGAATGTGCAGTTCATGAGGCTTCTTAAGGGAATCCTGACGTCATCTGCTGTGCGCGTTGCTCCAATCAGCCTGATAGCATGCAGGTGGTAGTGTCCATAGCCCTGTATCACTCTCTCCTTCCTCCTTGTAAATGTAAACAGATCGGGTTACCATGGTAACCATGGGACTTCACTGATGCCGCCGTGCCTGTTGACTGGAGCTTGAAGAAACGAATCTTTTGATATGTGGCAGTATAGGAGTCTGGCAGCATGCAGTACGATCCCAAACCATATTTTGATGTGTGGATAATTAGCTATAGTAATAGCTCCACAGGATTACCCTCAGAGGGCTACCTAAAATAGGTGAAAATAAAAACATACCATATTAAAAGCAGAGTATTATTTGGTCCTCTCATAAGCTAAGCAATGTATGAAAAGAACTGAACACACAAACAAATAATGTATATAGAGGCTACTATATACATAAATAATGATCATTAAATCTATGAAAATATGACCTGGTGGGTAATTGGGGACCCTAAACATAGGACAAGATTATAAAGGAACTATATAGAACAAAGGGTGTCAGGCCAGCAGTGGGGGACACCTACCACGGGCGAAAGTTGGATCAATCCGCACAGGCGGCAAGACGCAGGTACCCAACACCACAGACACATACCCCAATAAAAGGGGGCACTAGAGACACTATTAAAGGGTACCAGGCATCACAAGACCATGGAGCCAGAGAGACACTCTGTGGCAATTGTGGAAGAGACGGCAAGGGGCACTTTGGTTCAGAGGTAGCAACCCATATTTAGTTCTTTGTTCATGCCCAATGAGGTCATAGTGCCAAGGGTTCTTATCCATTTAGATTCTCTCTGTAACAACATGTATCTGTAGCCATGTGTAAAATTGGTGTACATATCTCTTTCTCATGCTGGCAGTAAACCTGGTAAGTGTGCAGGGTTGCAAGTAGTCATCATGGAGGTTTGCCCTCAACCCCTGGTGATGTGTAAGATAGTAGCAAAGGAAGTGACAGCCTGTCTGTGTCCCCTGTTAGTGACACAGAGAAGAGGTGGGTCTTTCTGGAAGTTGATATATTGCACAGCACTTCCTAAAGTTAGTTCAGTGTGCTGTGTTCAGTTGGTGTTTTGACTCTGTTCCAGAGAGTCATGTGGAGGTCTGCAACAGTGTTGCAGAGGCTGATGCAATAGCTGTGAGTCTGTGCAGCTAAAAGCAGACAGACAAGCTGGTGAATCTCCTTAAGGGGAGAGGTGGAGAGCAACTCTATTAGAGGAGAAGGAGGAACTTTCCAGATGGAGTGCAGCAGAGAGATGAGCGGCTAAGCTGCTAGCTGTGAGGGGCAGCTGGCTCATACCACCAAGCAACAATAAAGATGCCCTGTACAAAGACAACCCCACTGTGTGAGTGTGGAATTACTCTGCAGAGGAAGGCACCACGGAGGAGTTCCTCATCAGAACCATCCCCTTGCGGATGCAGGGATCCTGATGAGGTGGAGGCGCTGCACTGGATATAGGTAGGACTTATACCCACTACCTCAGCTGCCTGTCTGGGTTGGCATTCCCCACACAACATCATGCAGGAGACTCAGGAGTCCTGTTGCTAACAGGTGCACCACCAGACACAACCATGTAATGGGGACTGGTTAGACCACAGGGGCCAATGTGAGATTGGGTGGGTCAGGCTAGGCCAGAAAATCCGTTACATATCATAGATTTAATGATCATTATTTGTGTATATAGTAGCCTCTTTATACATTATTTGTTTGTGTGTTCAGTTCTTTTCCCCGTTGTGACCCACTTTTTTTGTTTTCTTTGTTCCCCTTCCACCATTCACCTCACCTTCCCTTCGTTGTCCCATCCTACTTTTCCTTTATCCCTTATCCTCCTGTACATCCCACGTATGGCCCTACCTATATGTTATCTGTTCTCCTAGTGTGTCGTTGTCAGTTGTTTGACTTATTTGTGCACTGATTACATTTTCAAATTGGTTATATACCAGTGACTTTGTATCTATTATTAGGGTGTGCTGGATTTTCTTCAGTACTATTCTATGAATCATGTGTCCAGGATTATCCACAGTGCTATTCATATGCATCTTTAAGCAAATGTGTCTTAAGGTGGGTCTTAAAGGTGGATAGAGAGGGTGCTAGTCGGGTATTAAGGGGAAGGGCATTCCAGAGGTGCGGGGCAGAAAGTGAGAAAGGTTTAAGGTGGGAGAGGGCTTTAGATACAAAGGGGTAGAAAGAAGACATGCTAGAAAAGAACGCAAGAGTCGGGGTGGTGCATAGCGAGAAATTAGGGCTGAGATGTAAGGAGGGGCAGAAGAGTGTAAAGCTTTAAAAGTGAAGAGGAAAATTGAGTGTGAGATGCGGGATTTGATCGGAAGCCAGGAGAGGGATTTCAGGAGGGGAGACGCGGAGACAGATTTAGGAAAGAGTAGAGTGATTCTGGTTGCAACGTTTAGGATAGATTGTAGGGGAGACAGGTGAGAGGCAAGGAGGCTGGACAGCAAGAGGTTGCAGTAATCGAGTCGGGAGAGAATGAGGACCTGAGTCGGAGTTTTAGCAGTCGAGTAACAGAGGAAAGGGCGTATCTTTGTGATATTGTGGAGGAAAAAGCAACAAGTTTTAGAAACGTTTTGAATGCGAGAGGAGAATGTGAGAGAGGAATTGAGTGTGACCCCTAGGCAGCGTGCTTGGGCTACTGGGTGAATGATCGTATTTCAACAGTGATGTGGAAGGAGGTAGTAGGGCCAGGTTTAGGAGGAAGTATAAGGAGCTCTGTTTTTGCCATGTTAAGTTTCAGTCGGCGGATGGCCATCCAGGCTGATATTCCAGAGAGACATTCAGAAACTTTGGTCTGTATAGCAGGTGTAAGGTCAGGGGTTGAAAGGTAAATGTGTGTGTCGTCATCATAGAGGTGATATTTAAACCCAAAAGATGAGATTAGGTCACTTAGAGAGAGTGTGTAAAGAGAAAAGAGAAGGGGTCCCAGGACAGAGCCCTGGGGTACCTACACAGAGAGATCAATAGAGGAGGAGGATGTTAGCAAAAGAGACACTGAACGTACAATGGGAGAGGTAAGAGGAGATCCAGGATAGAGCTTTGTTCCGAATACCAAGAGTATGGAGAATGTGGAGGAGAAGAGGGTGGTCCACGGTGTCAAAAGCTGCAGAGAGGTTGAGTAATATGAGCAGATTGTAATGACCTCTGACTTTGGCAGCATGGAGGTCGTCGGTTATTTTGGTGAGGGCTGTTTCAGTAGAGTGAGCAGTGCGGAAGCCAGATTGTAGAGGGTCTAGAAGAGAATAGGTGTTGAGAAAGTGTAGCAATCGAGAGAATACAAGATGTTCAAGGAGTTTGGAGGCAAAAGGCAGGAGGGAGACAGGTCGATAGTTAGAAGGACAGGTATGGTCAAGCTTGCTGTTTTTGAGCAATGGTATAACGTTGCATGCTTGAAGGAGGATGGAAAAGTACCAGAGTAGAGGGAAGAGTTAAAGATCTGTATGAGCATAGGGATTATAGAAGGAGCAAGAGGTTTTAGGAGATGGGAAGGAATGGGATCAAGAGGGCAGGTGGAAGAGGGAGAAGAGGAGATCAGCAGTGACACATCCTCCTCCGAGATAGCAGAAAAAGAGTCAAGAAAGGCAGGAGGAGAGTTAGGAAGCGGTGTGGGATGGGAGGAGGCAACAGATGGGATGTTCTGACGTATGGATTCCACCTTTTCCTTAAAATAGTCAACAAAGTCCTGAGATGAGATGGAGGAAGAAGAGGAGGCAGCCGAGGGTGGTCTGAGTAGAGAGTCAAAGACAGAAAAGAGTCGGCGTGGGTTAGACTTGTGCGTGTTGATTAGTGATGAAAAGTAGGTTTGTTTTGCCTGAGAGAGGGCAGAGTTGAAACAGGACAGCATAAATTTGTAGTGAAGGAAGTCTGCGAGCGTATGAGATTTCCTCCAGAGGCGTTAAGAGGAGCGAGTGGAGGAACGCAGCATGCGTGTGTTGGAATTTTGCCAGGGTCTGGGGTTAGAAGGGCGAGGACGGCAGAGAGAAAGCGGGGCATGTAGATCAAGAGAGGAGGATAAGGCAGAGTTGTAGTTCCTGACCAGGTTGTCTGGGTCTGATGCAGAACTGAGAGAGGAGACGGAGGAGCGTAAAGTGGACTCAAAAGCTGGTAGATCAATAGAGCATAGGTTTCTGCAAAAATGAGGGCGAGATGGAGAGGGGCAGGGGGAGAAGCGGGAGAGATACATACAGCAGTAACATAAAAGGGATAGCACGCAAACAGATGATACTGTAATTTGCAATGCAAGGAGCCTGGCTACATGAAACTTGATGCCTCCTGGCAGAAGATATTGGTCTAGGGCTTTCAGAGAGAAAGTTCTGAGATCCAGTAAGAGAGTACTGTACTTTTCCATCGTTTCAGTGATTATAGTTCCCTGGGGTGAGGCTACCAAGCAGGATTGCAATTTACTTTACTCCAGGCAAGTCTGCTGGAAAATTACACTGGCAGGGGTAGATATACCAGCCCAAGTGATCCTTTCTGGTGACAAAATTGAACGATGGTGAAATAGCCAATCCAGAGAGCCACAAACTAATTGTCCAATCAAATAAGATGGGGGTTTAAACTACCAGTCAATCCGAGATGGAGGTTTGCTTGCATTGCTTCCCACAAACCCACAATTCTGAACTGGCCAATCAGAGAATGCTGGGACTTTAATCCAGCCCCTCACTGTGGAGCGGAAAAACCAGCTAATTGGATTACATGGGGGTTTTGCATAGAAACTATTTACAGGCATACCCCGCTTTAAGTACACTCACTTTAAGTACACTCGCGAGTAAGTACATATCGCCCAATAGGCAAACGGCAGCTCACGCATGCGCCTGTCATCACGTCCTGAACAGCAATACCGGCTCCCTACCTGTACCGAAGCTGTGCGCAAGCAGGGAGACTATAGAGCCTGTTATAAATGCGTTATTTACATCAGTTATGCACGTATATAACGATTGCAGTACAGTACATGCATCGATAAGTGGGAAAAGGTAGTGCTTCACTTTAAGTACATTTTCGCTTTACATACATGCTCCGGTCCCATTGCGTACGTTAATGCGGGGTATGCCTGTAATATGTTCAGGGAATTAAACTGCCAGCTAATTGCATTGGCTTATATTATGAAAGAGAATCAAGAATGTGGGAAGAGCAGAATTGCCAGCCTCCTAGCTGGGGGGTCACAATGTCCCCTTGGTGCGAAAGCATGGCAGACTCAGTAAACAGCTACAAAAAAAGTGCAAAAAGTGGCTGAAGCACAGACGCAAGCTTGAATGTCTCCCGCAATATTAAAATTAACTCAATGTAGAACTATGTTGAAAATAAAAGACATAACAAAAAAGGGCTATACTCTTACAGGGTCTGAACCCACCTTGAAAATGGTATAATCCTATGCCCTATACAGTGTAATTAAATACATTTCAATGCCTTGGCGTTAGCATAGCATCTAAAGGTAACATTTTTAAGGGAGTATAGAGTTATACAGGAGTTAGACAAGAGGTGGTTTCAGTCTGTCTGGATATTCCAGCAACTTTATCTGCGTGTGGCTATTACTGGACAGCTTTCGGTGAGCTCAGTATTCTGCACTAATGCTCTACATTTGTTGGCCTGCACTATTAAACCTCCCCTCCCTCCCCCCTTTCATCTACTAGAGTCTCTCAAAAAAAGTCTCCTCATCAACGTACACTCATCATATCTTCCTCCCATAACTACCCCATCCTCCAATTCCTTCTGAATCCCTTTCAGCACACCCTGGCACTGCCTCATGCTGCAAGTTTTGGCAGCATCCAAAGGGCATACACCATTTGCTGCCTGTGTAGTGCATAGGCCAGCTGGATACAATACAGTTTCATATTAAGTAATGACTCAGCCGCTTCCACAGCTTTGGACTACCATTACTCTGCTCTCTCACTTGCACTTTGCCTCTATCCCTAGCTCCCACACTCACCCATAAACCCTCTTGCCTAATTTCCCATTCTCTACAGTCATCTCCTTTATTCTGCAGCGATCAACTCCATCTGCTTCTCACATTACATCCAATCAATTAATTAATAAAAGTTAAAAAAATAAACTCCTTGTTCTACTCTATCTTCATCTCCTCACTACTACTCCTGCTATGTGGCGACATATCCCCTAATCCTGACCCTACCCACATACTAATCCTTTCACCAATCCCACACCCTACCCCAAAGTCTCCTCACCACATGCTGCCAACCACTCCTACCTCTGGAATAAACACACCTACATTTTGCTATTTAATTAGAAGGCCAGAGAGCAAAGTGGTTTTATTAAAGTCTTCTGGCTGCAAAACCAGAGCTGTTTATACCGAAAGTGATGTCACGCTTTGAGTCAACACCAGTCACGAGGGACGCTGTTTGGGTCGGGCGGTGGTGAGATCTTCGGCATTCAAAAATGTAGTATAAACTTCTAAAACCTATGCGTTTTTTTATTTGTGGCATTGTAAGTGCGCTTTTGTTCGTGCATATCTCAGTGCTATTAAATCTCTGTTTACACCGTCTGGACCATTGTATGCTTGTCTCTCCTCTGAGGTGGATTGGTGCCTGAACTGGATATACAAATGAACATTTGATGGGAATCACCTGGCACCCATCCAAACCCTGTGTTTGCTTTTAGTATCATTCTGTATTTTGTAACTATTTTGACAGTTTTCACATCACTTACACAATTAATTCACTGAATTGCATATATACTGTATGTATCTTTTTGTGCTCCCATTCATTTCTCTATATTGCCAATCAGTCCTACCTTATCCCCATTTCATCTCTCCCTTCCCTCCCCTTTTCGTAGGAACTATGGATCACACAATCTGTCTGCAACAAACTAACTGCAATACATGGCTTGTTCATTTCCAACTCTCTCAACCTTCTAGCCATTACATAAACCCTCCCTCAGACACCACACTCTCCAATAGTGGACTTTCCCTCAACCACACCACCAGACTAGGGAATAGAGAGGGCAGAGGAGATGGCATACTACTTTCCCTCATGTCTTACTCCCTTTTCCCTCCCTCTTCTCATCCTTCAAAGTCCAAGCTGTCCGTCTTTCCCTCCATGCCTTTGTCATCTATCATCCCCCTGGACCTACATCTCAATTTCTTGACAACTTTTCTGCTTGGCTCCCTCACTTCCTCTTTTCTGGCACACCTATTGTCGTACTGAGAAACCTTAACGTATCTTTTGACAATCCCAATGCCACATTGTCAGGAATCGGCGTTCTCTGCGCTCCCCACACAGAGCACTCTCTCCCCGCAGGGAGTCCCTGGACACACAAAACAATCCTGCCTTACCGGCCTCCACGGCTCCCCACCCCTGCCGCCGTCGTGGAATCACTCCCCTCGGCGATTCCTCTGCTCAGCGCCGGGCACGCCTCGCCCTCCTGCGCGCACACCTGCACCATCCACTGGCTCGGTCCACGCGCGTACACGTGTTACGGAGCACGCTCTCATTGACTGGACTTCCTCTGCTCCCATTTCCTGGAGGCCGAGGTCAGGCAAGACTCATCAACTGCTGGCCAATACCTCTGTTCCCGAAGTTATTCTACCTTCTGTTTACCATCAATTCCGCGATGTTTTCAATAAGGTACATTCAGACCATTTGCCGCCACACAGGACTTACGATTGTCCGATCGATCTGGTTCCAGGTTACTCCCTACCCAAGTCCAAGACCTACCCCTTGTCGTTACCCGAATCTCACGCTATGGATGAATATATCCAGGAGAATCTCTTGAAAGGCTTTATTCGTCACTCCAATTCCCCAGCAGGGGCTGGGTTTTTCTTCGTCAAAAGAAAAAGGACGGGTCGTTGAGGCCTTGCATCGACTACAGGGGTTTGAACCACATAACTATTAAAAATCATTACCCCCTTCCACTTATTACCGAACTGTTCGATAAATTACAGGGGGCCAAGATTTTTTCCAACTTGGATCTATGTAGTGCCTATAACCTGGTGCACATCAGGAAGGGGGATGAATAGAAAACGGCCTTCAACACGCGTAGTGGACAACTACGCGTAGTGGACAGCTTATGTAATGCTCCCGCTGTCTTCCAGGATTTCATCAACGACGTCTTTCGTAAGGTACTCAATATTTTTGTTATTGTATACTTGGATGATATCCTGATTTTTTCCAAAGATCTCCAGGACCATATACGCCACACCTCCTACGTCCTTTCCCGTCTCCGTGAACACCATTTGTACGTCAAACTGGAGAAATGCACCTTTCATCAGACCTCTACTCCGTTCCTGGGGTACATCATTTCCGATGAGGGGTTTATGATGGACTCCGGTAAACTTCAAGCAGTCACTGAATGGCCAAGACCCAATTCTCTCAAGGCCATACAACGTTTTTTAGGGTTCGCTAATTACTATCGTAAGTTTATACGTAATTTTTCTACCATTGTGGCACCCCTCACTGCGCTCACCAAATAAGGAGCTGATCCTTCTACTTGGTCATCCGAGGCCATCACCGCCTTCGAGACACTCAAGTAAGCTTTTATATCCGCACCTATTCTCCGTCATCCCAACATTGAACTTCCCTTCGTCCTGGAGGTCGACGCTTCTGATTGTGGCGCTGGTGCCGTTCTTTCTCAGAGACCCACGCCTCAAGATAAGTTACATCCCTGTGCATATTTTTCCAAGAAATTATCAACTGCCGAGAGGAACTATGACGTGGGTAACAGGGAACTTCTGGCCATGAAGATGGCTCTTTAAGAGTGGAGACACCTGCCGGAGGGGTCGAAAGAGCCGTTTACTATTCTCACGGACCACAAGAACCTTCTTTATATAGAAAACGCTTGACGCCTTGGGCCACGACAGGCTCGTTGGGTTCTTTATTTTTCTCGATTCGATTTTCACTTTTCCTATATCCCCGGGACCAAGAACGTAAAGGCAGACGCACTCTCCCGAATACATTCTTCTGAAGAGAGGCCAGAGGAACCTTTGGAGACTATCCTTCAACAAGATAGGATTCTTGCCACGTCTTCTTTCAAGAATCTTGACAAGATTTTGCACTCCCAGAGACGCATTCCCAAGGACCTGGTCGTTCACGACAACAAACTCTTCGTACCTTCCAAATTTGTTCCACAGGTCCTGTCTTGGGGTCACTCCTCTAAATCTGCAGGTCATCCAGGTTTTAAGAAGACTACTGATCTCATTCGTGGTGGCCAAGGATGTCTCAAGATATTCTGGAGTTTACCCACGCCTGCCGCACGTGCGCTCAAAGCATGACTCTCCATCAAAAGCCTCAGGGTTTTCTGTTACCTCTTCCAGTTCCCGACTGCCCCTGGTCCCACATTTCGATGGACTTCATCGTGGAGTTGCCCAGGTCCAGAGGAATGAACACTATCTTGGTGGTCGTGGACAGGTTCTCGAAGATGTCCCATTTCATTCCACTTAAAGGATTACCCACCTCCCCACCCTTGCTGATATCTTTACGGAGCAGATTTTCCGGATTCATGGGATCCCTTCGTCCATTGTTTCTGATAGAGGTTCTCAGTTCATATCCAATTTTTGGAGAGCTTTCACGAAGAGATTGGGCATCTCTTCTTCTTTCTCTTCCGCCTATCATCCTCAGTCCAATGGACAAATGGAGAGAATCAATCAATCCCTGGAGAAGTACCTGAGATGTTTCGTATCCGATTTCCAGGATGATTGGGCTCAACTCCTTTCTTGGGCAGAGTATGCCGTCAATTCTGCCAAAAACGAGGCCACCCAGGATTCGCCCTTCTTTATAAATTATGGGTTCCACCCTCCCTGTCTTCCCATCCCCAACATCCCTTCTGGAGTACCAGCCATAGATGAACGCATTTCTTCCCTCCAAACCGCATGGTCCAGGATTCAGTCTACCCTTCTCGACTCCTCCCGCAGATCGAAACTACAGGCCGATCGTCGTCGTCGTTCGGCGCCCAGTTACAAACCAGGGGATTTGGTATGGCTCTCCTCTAAGAATATCCACCTCAAGGTACCATCTCCTAAACTGGCACCCAAGTTCCTGGGTCCCTTCCCTATTGGTGAATAAATCAATCCCGTGGCATTCCGGCTCCAACTACCACCCAGTATGAAGATTCCCAATGTCTTTCATGTGTCCCTCTTAAAACCATTTATCTCCAGTCACTTCTTTCCGGATCAGACTCGTAAACCGGACCTCATTACTGTCCAAAATAGCGAGGAATACGAAGTTCACTTTCTTTTGGATTCTCGCCTATCCAGGGGCCAGCTCCAGTTCTTGGTGCAGTGGAAGGGCTTTGGCCCCGAAGAGAGATCCTGGGTACCTTTAAAGGACATTCATGCCCCGGCCCTTCTTAAGTCCTTCATGAAAAAGTTTCCAGAGAAACCGTTCATGGACCGTCCTGAGGCCGTTCCTGAAGAGGGGGTACTGTCAGGAATTGGCGTTCTCCGCGCTCCCCACACATAGCACTCTCTCCCCGCAGAGAGTCCCTGGACACACAAAACAATCCTGCCTTACCGGCCTCCACGGCTCCCCGCACCTGCTGCCGTCGCGGGATCACTCCCCTCGGCGATTCCTCTGCTCAGCGCCGGGCGTGCCCACGCCCTCCTGCGCGCACACCTGCACCATCCACTGGCTCGGTCCACGCGCGTACACGCGTTACGGAGCACGCTCAGTCTGCACACTCTTCTTCCCGTCCCCCGGACCTCAGGCTCCGCCCCTGCACACCGCACGGGCATACTCAGGTTACCAACAAGACTCACTTGGCCTGTTATGCCTGCACCAATCTGCAGTGTCTCCATGTAGCTCTTCCTGTCCCGCCTCCGTTCCTAATTGGACCTTCCTGCTTTATCTAGCTCCTCTCTGCTCTCAGTCTTTGCTCGACATAGTCTCTCTATGGAAGTACTTCTGGATTCTCTCAGTGTTTTCACAGGTTCTGACGTGACTTGTACGACTACCCCCTCTGGCTCTCGATCACGGCACCCCTTGGACAACGCTCACTCTGGTAACCCCTTGAACACGGCTTGGACAATGACCTATCTCTGCTCTCCACTCCCTGACCTCGGCAAGGCATTCTTCACTCTATCTCTACAACCGGTACCGGCAAGTATTGTCTACCTTACTACACCTGGCCTGGCAACACTTTATACCACACTCCGGACATGCTCCCTTTGCTGCGGGTGCGTGTATTACCACTTCCCCCTTCAGCTCAGCGGACAGATCTGGTGTGCGGCCAGCACCGGCATAACACACATCAGCTGCCCTTCTTATCTCTCCAACCTCCTCCTATGGTCTCTCCCAGTTGAGCACCTCTCCTTCTCACTGCAATTGACACTCCCATTACCTGTTTTTTTCCCCACTTGTGCTCTGCCTCTAATTCTTCTAACATGCCCTTGTCTCTCTCTGATAATCCACACACACACACACACAGAAAGCTACATGCTCTCGACCCCCTCCAATTTTTTACATTTCTACAACCTCTCCCTCTCTCATCTCTACCATTTCCTCCCCCCACCTAGCCTCACCCTATACAACAGTGACGTAGTAACCGCTAAGGTAATGAAGGGTTTAACTCCTCCCGCAACCCTCCCGGTAGGCCTAAACACCCACCAAGGGCCAAATACCTCCTTCACCCACCCCCTCTACTCCCAACAAACCGGGCACTGGTATTTAACCCCTTCATTACCGTAGTGGTTAGCCACTAAGGCAATGAAGCTGCCTATAAATATATTTTTATTACATAGGATGGAAGCAGGGGGTCTCTAGAGCTGGTATTAATGCATTTCAGCTCCGGAGACTTCCGGCTTCAATCCAATACAGTACAAATACATTTTTTCTTCTAAGTCACACTACAGATCCCATCTCGCCACCCTTGAGGTGGCGAGATGAGAACCTGTGAGTAGCTTGCGAGTTGCAGCCGTGGTGTGATTATCAAAGCTTCCTGAATAGCTAGATTTCTAAAACAAAATGTGCGTTTGAGCACTTTTTGAGCTCCCGCTCAGGAGAGCTACCAATCAGGAAGAAGCACTTCTCAAGCGAGTTGGGCAGCTATCAAAGCATTCTGAATAGCTATCTATGCCAACTCGTTCGAGAAGTACTCATTGAGTTAGCTATCGAAGCTACTAGAATGGGCCCCTTAGTATCATCTATACCCAAATATACCTTTATATCTATACCCAGATATACCTTTCCTTCCCTGACCTCTCCCCCTCTCTTCTTTCCCATGTCTACAACTGTCTCTCTGGACTCTCCTCCTGGATGTCTCATGCTTCCTGAACCTTAACATGTCCAAAACAGAACTAATACTCTTTCCCCCTTCCACTGGTACACCCACACTCTCTATCACTGTCAATAACACCACAATCTCCTCAACACGTCAAGCCCACTGTCAAGGGGATAATCTTTGATTTTGATCTCTCTTTCATTCCTCACATCCAGTCTCTCACAAAGTATTGCTGACTCCACCTTCAAAATATCATCAAGATACACCTTATTCTCACTCATGATACAACGAAAATCCTAATTCAGTCACTTATTGTATCCTGCCTTGACTACTGTAACCTTCTCTAAGTTGTCATTCCCCTTGTCTGCCTATCTAAACTCCAATCAATCCAAAATGCTGCTATCAGACTCATATCC
This sequence comes from Ascaphus truei, assembly GCF_040206685.1. NCBI lineage: Eukaryota > Metazoa > Chordata > Amphibia > Anura > Ascaphidae > Ascaphus > Ascaphus truei. The sequence goes on from NC_134487.1 coordinate 33,517,497, forward strand.
CTACACTGGCTTCCCATATCCTCTAGAACAGGGTTTCCCAAACTTTTTTTTCCATGACCCGGTTATTTTTGAACTTCTCCTTCGTGACCCACTAAAATTTTTATCACCTATACTGGCCTATAGGGCCTGCACAGACACACACACAGCCACTGATACACACACAGACACACACACAGCCACTGATACACACACACACACAGCCACTGATACACACACACATCCACTGATACACACACAGACACGCAGCCACTGACACACACACTGCCACTGATACACACACACGCAGCCACTGACACACACACACAGCCACTGACACACACACACAGCCACTGACAAACACGCAGCCACTGACACACATGCAGCCACATAGAGACACTGCTACACACACACACTGATACACACACAGAGACACACATACAGTGATACACACACACACTGATACACACACACAGACACTGATACACACACACACACACACACTGATACACACAGACACTGATACACACACACACAGACACTGATATACACAGACACTGATACTGATACACACACACACTGATACACACACACACACACACACACACTGATATACACACACACACACTGATACAGATACACACAAACACACAGCCACTGATACACACACACTGATACAGATACACACACACATACAGCCACTGATACACACACACACACACTCTCCCCTATACGCACACAGACACAAACAGTGAATTACAGGCAATGACGGATGTGAGTGACTGGAGGGGGGACTGGGTGGGTGGAATGGGGGGAACTGGCACTGGGTGGGTGGGAGGGGGGAACTGGCACTGGGTGGGTGGGAGGGGGGAACTGGGACTGGGTGGGTGGGAGGGGGGAACTGGGACTGGGTGGGTGGGAGGGGGGACTGGGACACTTGGGTGGGTGGCAGTCACTTGGGAGACGGTGGGTGAGTGACTGGGTGGGTGGGTGACAATGACTGGGTGGGTGACAGTGACTGGGTGGGTGGGACACAGTGACTGGGTGACAGTGACTGGGTGGGAGAGAGTCACTGGGTGACAGTGACTGGGTGGGTCGGTGGGTGACAGAGACTGGGTGGGTGACAGTGACTGGGTGGGTGGGTGACAGTGACTGGGTGGGTGACAGTGACTGGGTGGGTGGGACACAGTGACTGGGTGACAGTGACTGGGTGGGTGACAGTGACTGGGTGGGTGGGGGACAGTGACTGGGTGGGTGGGTGACAGTGACTGGGTGGGTGACAGTGACTGGGTGGGGTGACTTACCTTTGCCGCCAGACGCTTTCTCCTGCTGCCCCCGATATCCCCTGCTGCCCGGGACGGGAGGTGGGCTTGGGGGCACGGGAGGTGGGCTCGGGAGGGGGTGCCACGGGAGGTGAGCTCGGGAAGCTGGCCGCGGGGGAAAGCGGGCCGCAGTAGGAGCTTGTACTTCCCCCTCCGTCCCACATAACGTGCGGGCCGCAAAGGAGCTGGTACTTTCTCCTCCATCCCACGTAACGTGCAGGCCGCAGAGGAGCTGGTACTTCCTCCTCCGTCCCACGTTGGGAGTGAGGGGGAGGAAGGGAGCAAGCCCTGCTTGCCCTGCGCATGCACGCGGGACCGCGGGGGGAATCGCCGCCATTTTTTTTAACTTGAGCGGGGGGGGGGGGGGGGAGACACCGGGCGGCCAGCCTCTCTGCGACCCGGCAATTTTGGTGCCGTGGCCTGGTGCCGGGTCGCGACCCACCATTTGGGAAACGCTGCTCTAGAATGAAGTGTAAAACCCTAGCTCTGTCTTACAAATCCCTCAACAACACTCCCCCCCCCTTTATATCTCAGCCCTCATCCCCAAATACTAACTTCCTCTCACTCCCACCTAGTATAAAAGACTTCTCTTGTGCTGCCTCCTTTCTCTGAAATTCCCTAACACGTACCATCAGACTCTCCCCCAGCTTTCAGATATTAAAAACTTCCTGAAAACTCATATTTTCAAGAAAGCCTATCTGCCATATCTGTAACAGCCAACTCCCTTCCCCCTCCAACCCTATTCGGACCAGCTGTATGGCTGGACCAATCTCCACCCTATGTAATATCCCCCCAAATAAACCTTAATGGAAGCAGCTGTCAAGCTCGGTCTTAATCCAACTTGAGATACACGTCATCCTACAATGAGCAGCCATCTTACCTTCTTGTTTCAACATTGTCCCTCTTTCCTTCTAGATTGCAAACTCTCATGAGCAGGGGCCTCATTACCTCTTTGTACAGTATCTGTTTGTAGATATCTGTCATTTTTTATGTAACTATTATGTAATATACATAACTCTATAAACCCATTGTATGGGCTGCGTAATATTCTGGCGCTTTACAAATAAATGATAATAATAATAATAATAATAATAATAATATGTGCAAAATGCAGGAAATACAATATAATACAAACTTCAAGATCTGCCAGAGCTTATCTATGGCCCTCCAAGCTCTGGGGTCTACACCCTGCTAGTTCCTGAGATAGCTGTTTTATTTGCAGATGAAAATTAAAAACAGCAATATGACAACCCGGGGTCACCAACAGAAAGCTGTGATGTCATCGTCCTTTGATGTTGCAGCCTCCTACTGGCTGCCAAATCGAGGCTGAAACCAGCAGCAATATTGTGGCCACGAACATGTATTCTTTGGGGGATACACTAGGAAATGTAATTTGGATACAAATAACATATATATACTGTACATACGCACGTGTGTGTGTGTGTGTGTGTGTGTGTGTGTGTGTGTGTGTGTGTGTGTGTGTGTGTGTGTGTGTGTGTGTGTGTGTGTGTGTGTGTTTTTCTAGTACACAGGAGATAGCCACTTTAATGTTTAATTAGATTTTATGGATTTAATAAAATGTTAAGTAATTATTTTAAGAATGTCTTGACACCATTTTTGTATGTTAATAAGGGCAGATTTCTGTACTCTTGATTTTGCTGAGCATGTAATAAGAGCTGTAAGTGGGAGACAAAGATATTGAATTACAGTTAATTATTGCACACTCTTTAGAAAATTATAGTATAACTGTAAATCGAACTTCTAATTTAACAACCACACATAGGAAATTAGCTAGGTACTAGTGTTATTTTTCCGTTTAAGGCACTAATGTATGCTCTGTATTTTAAATATGGGAGTATAAATAAACCTCTTCCTGCTGTGTTTGTGTACAACTGTGACGGAGAAAAGTATCAAATATATGACCAGGAAAGCTTATAAATGTGTCTAGACAGCCAAGCTTTATGTCTAACCAAACACGTTTAAAGTATTTTGCAGTGCAGACTTACAGTACCATATAAAACAATCTACATTGGTTGATGTATTCCTCATGTTTCACTAAATGTTTTGGCATTAAACAAATAAGAAAATAGGTTCTGAAAGCCATCTAGCATTTTCCGTCAACGATGTTTTAAAATGAACAGGTTTGTTCATGTTAAATTTCACAAATGATACTGTATACTGTAGAAGGGAGTTTTACATTTTCTGCTCCAGACAGTAATGTGTATTTTAAGAAGTAGTGTAAAAACAAATACACTAAGCTTTTCCTATAAATTGCATTACGTTGCAAAAACCACACACATTTCTCCTTAAAAACAGTTCAACACTAGGTTCTTATTCATCTTAGTTGCTAAATAAAGAAGGAAAAGTATTATTTGTGGCATCCAATCTTTTATTTTGTCGCAAGAGAGTAAATATGGGATTGTTTAGATATTTAGATGCCGAAGGCTGATATCCAGTAAATGGAAGCACTGTAGAAGCTAAAACCAAACATAAGAAGGATAAGAATCAAGGTTGACATTTGAATTTCAAACACTAAGCAAGAAAATAATGATCTCAATATTAAATATGTGCAATTACATTAATCATTTTGAATGTGTTGATGTTTTGTGCATTAACAAAAAAATCCCTTTGTTACGTCAAAATCTTGGCATGGTCAGGAATCTGCTTGGGAAGCACTGACAGGTTTTACCTCACTCTATGGTAGTCACTAATGGTGTCAGCAGGTTGCAGTGTCACCAAAGACGGATAGCTTAGCTACATCGGTATATGTTTGGCAGTTATCAGGTGAAGCTTCTGGTCCAGCCAGGGTTGCCTCGTCAACATTATAATGTGATTCCATGAATGGTAAAAATGTTGAGTGCCCAGTTGAAGAGACAATTGGAACTGGATTTTTGGAACTGCGGAGGAGCACACTACAAATTGACATCTATCTTGCAGGACCAGTACCTGGTGTCAATCTAGTGGGATTCATTCTAAGTGCCCTTTAACTCAGTCTCATTTAAGGATGCACAGTAGCATCTTGGTGGGCATGATTACAAGGTATGGTAAGTTTCTGGCAGCAAAAATAGTTGTGTCTGTAAGTAGTGAGCAACACAACTACTAGTTTTCTTTCAGCTATAAGGAAAAAAAGAGTAATCTTTAAATAAGGTACCGTATCCTAGAAGGGTCATGTAACCTAGGGGTACACAAACTGGGATGTTATATAAACTAGACTAAATAATGAGTTCATAGAAAGATATCTGTACATCTTTGACTGTAGGTCAAATATAACAATGGGTGTGTTCATTGGGGTTTTATTAAATAGTTTTAAAATCACTGTCTGATTAAATTTATTGTACCTTGCATGAAAATGCATTTGTCCATTGCTCACAGCATTATTCTAAATTGGGGTCTCATGTCCTCAATTATATGCTTACATTAAATAACATGGTATGTTTACTATTTGGCCAAGGAACTCGCTCTCTTTTCCCACTTGTTAGATACACCATAGAGATCAACGTAACTGTCTAATGTTCTATGTCTTTGCATTCCCATCATGGAACAAACACTTTATACACTGTGTGACCACACACAAAGGCTGTTTGTTCATTAATAGTCTGTGTGCCAATATTTGACATTAGTGATCCACTAGGAGCATATGTGCCTTTGGCATGGACATTGGGTTCACAAACTGGGGTGTTCTGGACCTGTCCTGGGTCTAAGTTGTACTTATGAGTGAACTGTGGGAGGGCTTAAATGATTTGTACTGTATTTACTTTTGGCTAAGCACTATGTCTAGTAGTTTTTATGCATGCAATACAAACATTATCTGGTCAAACAGTACTGAAACGTGAAACACAGTTTAAAACTTTTTTCTAACTAAAAAGGTAAAAATTTGCATTTGTTATTTTTCTGACACTTGCTTTTGCATTAAACTTCAAGCTCTGATTATTGTTTTGCTTTTATCAGGGACTGATTTGTAAAAGCAATTAATAAGTATATAGTACATGTATGCATATTTGTTTTTATTGAAAGCAGAGTTAAGCTACAAAGTTTCTTTTGCTCTGTAGATATTTAATCAGACTCCAGATTCCCTAGGGAAGTAGTAGGTATTGATATTATTTGCTATTAATGGCAAGTGGGAAACAGTAGGCAGAAAAACACATGGTCATTTCAAAATAATGTTCATATAAAACAGAAAAAAAAAATATGACTACTGTCACGGGAGACCAGGTTATTTACACCTTTTTATCAGGATCTTCATTGAGCAAAACAAGGTAATCATTTATTCAGCATTATATCGCTTACACACAATGGAACACAAAATACAGACAAAAGGACACACTTACTTTGGGACTGGGATCAAAAACTAGACTTTCCTAGGTGTTGGGAACTCTATGGGAGAGTTTTACCCTGGCCGGGACTTTGCCCGGAATCTCCTGGAACCCAAATCGGCATAAAATTCCATACGCCACCGCTACGTTCTCTTCTGAGAACTTGGTCCCTCCTGACCGCGAGTTAGTCCAAATCTCCTGGAACTCAAATCGGCATAAAATCCCAGCCGCAACCGCTATGTTAGTTTCTGAGAACTTGGTCCCAAAAACCTGGACTGAGACTCTGGCAGGCAGGCTTTTCAGGCTCCAAATCGAAGCTGGTTGCTCTGCTATTGTAACGCTTGCGCTGCCCATGAGCAAGACAGGACCTCGGTAATGAGGTGGGGAAGTATTGAACCACGCACTCACAGCAGCGGAAGCATGCCTGGCAGGCGGATTATCAACGTAGCTGGTTCTGGGTTGGAGAGAGTGTGTTAGTCCAGATACTTGCCAAGGTCTTGGGTTGGAAAGATTAGAATTGTCAAAGTCCGTATAGCTGTGGTCTGGGGTTGGAGAGGTCAGAATAGTGGTAGTCCGTGTAGCCGTTGTCGAAGAAGTCAGCAGAGTCGAGGGTAAGCAGGGGTCAGTATCCACAGGAGTTTCCAAATACAAGCCGGGTCAGTACACGAGGGGTTAACTGTAGAGAGAAGCACAAGACAGGGAGCAAGGCACAACAGATGTGGAAGCACAAGGCTACAACTAGTTATGCTCAGCAAGGTAAGACAGGAACTGCAGGATATTTATAGCACACAGGAACCAGTTACAAAAGAGGCGGAACAGAGGCACGGCCCCCGTGGAGGCAAGGATTGGCTACAGGAGACAAGTGGGCTGTAAGTACTTGCCACACAGCTGGGGAGCGATGCACGGCGTCACGTGTGCGCACTGCGCTTGAGAGAAGCGCGGAGCCTCCGAGTGGGTGGAGCTAAGCTCCATGGCACTCTAGAAGAGCTGCGCGTGTGCACTCTTTAAGCAGAGCAGGGTGCGTGCACGCGCTGGTGCCAGAGTAGAGAACTGCGAGACAACAGGTAAGGAGGGAACACGTCGCAGAGGACTTGTTCCCCGATTCCTTACAGCTATTCACACAGAAGCAACTTTGAAAAGCCCGCCCGCACTCTTACTACAGGGAACTCCAACTCTGATTGGCTCATCGATTCTTATAGTATTTTCATATACATTCACAAAACTGAATAGCCAATCAACGCGTGGGAACTTTCCCAAGCTGCCAATCAGAGCCAAGCCGGCTAGAAAAGCCGGGTCAGCGGAAAAACCAAAATAGTCAAGAGACATGTGCAAGCCTGCCACCTCTCTCCCTCGCTATCTCAATTTCACCCGCTAGGCAGGCTCCTCCAGGTCTGGCAGAACAAGTGGTATCCCGGAGGACTGCCATTGATCTCCGGACCTGGTACTCTGCCTTACCCCGCTGACCAAATGCTATTCACACCTCCAGGCATCTCTGGCTGCTTCGAACTCCGATCTCCAGCAGACTTACCAGCGCCTATGGGTTAGCTCCGGCAGCGTGTTTGGACATCGGATTCGAATGTAAAAAGCATATTACATTAAAGTATCTTTTAATACACTTCTGTGTCTTGGGGGACAGGGAACAGAAAAGGAAAAATGTTGTCGTTTTATTTCTATCTGCCTTATTCTCCACACATTTCCCTTGTGGCTCAGTTTGGACTCTCAGAGTCCCCCTCAACCTTATATACGATTGGGGCACCCACAATCCCTATACTGATTGTGGGTCAGGAACAAAAAATGATCGAGTGGACTACCACTTGCTATGAAAAGAAGTTGGGGAACTCACCAGAATTGAAGGTTAAAAAAGTCTTTAATGAAAACTACATAAAATGACAAAACTCCTCCTCCCCCATGTTTCGCGCCCACTATGGCGCTTTTTCAAGGAGTGTGCACTGGAAGACAACAGTGCAATTATATACCTATCCCACAACACAAATTCAGCTGCTGGTAATTATCTAAATGACACATCTATACATGTAATTAGATCAGATTTAAATGATAAAGGTCAGCATTGTTAATCATAAGCAAAAAATTGCAAAAGAGAGAAAGAAAAAGAAACCAACCGAAAAAATACCATAGATGTATCATAACAAACTTGATCAATATTGTATCTAATAAAACAATGATCAAGAATAAATAAAGTAATTAAGAAATCTATTGCATGTAGTAATGAAGTCTCATGACTAACAAATCAAAATATAAGCTGTGTTTCACCCAAACCTATAATTAAAATGACAATCTTGGTTATAAAGCCCCCTGATTGTGGGTCACCTTGGCACTAGCTGGGGTACCCACCTTAACATAGGGATTCCCTGAGCTACAGGGATACCTATTAATCCATGTGCCTCATTTTCCTTTCTGGGCTGTGCTGAAGCAGGGTACCCTAGTGGTGAGTCCCACTTGCGTTTTCAAGGGGAGGTATTGCCGGGACAATGTGCCTACATGTTTCCGAGAATCAGGCATGATGCCGGGGTACATTTATAGGGGAAACAACAACTCCAGACTCCAACCACCTAGGCACATTCTGTCAACGGTTACTCCACAAAAAAAAAACTTGAAACTCATACCCTAGCAATCCCTTGACTGCATTCCCGGAAAGGGAAAAACACAAAAAATGTTTTTATTACAAACAGTATAATGCAGTATACAATGTTACTGGGCCCAAGAGATGACTCTTTTGGGCCCTTACACACGGAGCAGGGGTAACCAAAACGGGCTTGACCTTTATTATAGAGCCTGGTTACCCCCCCCCCCATCACAAATACATATTTACAAAAAATGTCCATACTCTCATTCAAGTCTAGCAGTACAGTATGGATTTACAGTTAAGCATGTGCTTCCCAATAAAACAAACACCGTACAAAGAGAATTGAGGAAGAAAAAAACAAATGGTGCACAGCAGCAAAGGATAACAAAGGAGGGCTTGGTGCGGGATTGAATAAAAAAAAGTGTCTCATATTCTACCAGTGTAACCAATAGAATGTATAAGAAAACTCAAATGGTTACTTGTGAATGACATATTAGCATTGTATTTTACCAATTTACTGATTTAAAAAAATGTAATATGCATAATAGGTAGCCACTTAGGCCCATATTTACTAAGTGGTGCTATAGCACAGTCACCTTAAGACCCATTATGCTTAGTAAATTTGGCCCTTCATGTGCTCATCTGCATGTCATTGCCCAGAACCCCTGTCTGTAGTCTGTCACTGGATTGAAGTGTTGGGAGACCTGTTAAAAGGTATGCAACTGCACGCATTCTTTTTTATCTTTCTCCATATTCCAGTATACGGCATGCCACAGTGACATTCTCTTATCTCACCCTCCAAGTATATTGTTCTTCTAAAGCACAGTATCCTAGCAATTCATTGAAATAATAGTGTGATTTAATCTAATGGAGACTATTTATCTGAAGTTTTAAGACTGAAAACAAAGCAGACTGTAAGCACACACCTGCACTTAAGGTTGAGATAATACAGTGTGCGATGGCGCTAGTGCGTTCATGTGTGCATTCGTGCACCAACCTCAAATTGCCTATTGCCTATGAGGCCGCTCCATTTGCGCGATGGCGCGACCGCGATTTAAAGAGACAAAAAATGTTGTCTTTTCAAGCGCGGCCGCGTGACTCTGCGTCACATGAGCAGTTCAGCCAATGAGGGAGAACCAGCTTCGTCACACCTCAGCCATGCCTCCCCCTCACCTCCCCAATCTCCTGTAGTCAAATTCACAGATCGCTGGGGCTGCAGGGGTGCGGGAGGCCATGTGCGTGGGCGCGCAAGCACTATAAGCTTAGCCTTATGCTTGGTTTTGCCAGGTTAGGCCAAGATTATACTGTGTGCGTTGGTGCTTGCGCGCATGCACCAAGTACAAAATGCAGGATCACTTGAGGCCGCCCCTAGTGCGCATGCGCTCGTGCACGACGGAGCGACCGCGTTTTGAAAAGACAAGAAATGTGTCTTTTCATGCGGCAGCCACGTCATGTGAGCGGTTCAGCCAATCACGGCGAACCAGCTGTGTGATGTCATGGCCACACCCCCGCCACGTCCTCCAATAGCCTCCTACACTACGAGCACAGATCGCTTGTGCTACTGCAGCAAGAGCTCGCCCTCTTGCTCTCATTGTCCCTCTCAAGTGGAGTGTATGAGCTCGGCCTTATGTGCATCTCTGCCATTTTTTACCCTAAAGATTCAAGTAAATGAATCTGTCATTTATGGTCAGATGCGCTTATTGAAGGAATCACTCTTATTAAGTGACTTCCAGGACACCTAATTCTTCTGCATATATGTAATAAACGGCCACATATTTTCTTAAGTAATAACAAAAAACATAAGACTAATCATAGACATCCTTCCCTAATGGAGTGACAATAAATTCCGTATTTGAATGATAAAATCAAGAGCAAACAATATGCCTACGTATTCTGCTCCTGTATGTACTTTCTTTGGTTCACAAGTGCATTGTGACACACAGCCATACTCTGCATTCATTGTAATGCTTGTTAAAGATACAGTCCCAAATACCTGTTGAACTAAATTAAACTAACAGCAGTAATATGGTTAATAGGATGACAATAAGTACTTGAATCAAAAAAAATCAGACAAGCCTAAGACGTAGATAATTATATCCTAACTGATGAAGGCAATTAAAAGGCATCCTGGGAGCAGTAGCAGAACAATGTGGGGATACATATCACTGTATTCTATATTATAAAGGAAGCTGAATAGAATCACATCTATGTGTAATATTACCTAGTCTGGGATCTTTTTTTCCTTATTTTAGTGCCGCCCTTGTCTCTTTCAGCAGAGGTGTCCCAGAATTATCCGAGAAAAAGAATAAGCACCTACTATCAAGGCTTTTTATCATCAGTTACTTAATAAGTTCACATGTGACATCGCTCCACAAAGTATTGTAGGTCACAACATCAACCTACTGTAAATAACCCTAACCTATACTTTATCACTCCTTTCCAAAAATCATGTAGACAGGAGCGACCTTATAAAGAGGTTTCCTCCCAACCAATCCAATCCAGTTTTAGTATGTTTCCTCCTGGTCATATGATTGGTGACATTCCTCTTTAATATGAAAGGCGATACAGTATTTGGCTCCATTCAACTTTTCTGATACTAATTATTAGCATCTTCAAAACTGGCAAACGATTGGTTAGACCCAGTAACTCGATGCTCGTTGTTAAAATGAATGGAAAAGAAAGTAGAATGCCTTTTTAGCATATTGAATATTTATACACAGATTGTATCCGCTGATAACACAGAATATTGCGTTATAATGCACAATATCCCAGCGTTTCAATAGGATTAAATGACTATGATAGAGCAGAATGTCACGACTTTTCCCACCACTACATGACAGCAGGAGAAATAACCTTTGCTACATCTGCTACATAAATGACATTCATTAAAATGAAAAAGGACAAGTGCCGTTTAACTACTGTATGACTTTGTTGTAAGGCGAACCCAGATTTCCCAGAATCAGTGCAACTTTTTCTTGTAGGCTCAGATTTACTAAGTAGCGCTGAACCTTAGCACAACATATGGCCATTAACGTGAATGTGTCAAAAATGACCTCTCTAGTGCTGGGTCACTAACTTTCACTTGTGTTGGGTCAGAAATCTGTCAGCTTTGTAAAAGTAAAACATATTGCAAGGCATTGTATTAGATAAGTGCAAAACGTAATATATCAAAAGTGGCGCTCTATAATAAGCTTTAAACACGTGTTAATCCAATATTAACATATAAACCATAAATTGAATAAATATAAGTGATACAAACAAATCCTTGAATTCTTGAACTCTTCTAAGGGAAGAAACGCGTAGAGTGAAGGTGATTCACAGCCAGCCCGCCAAACCGGAACTACCGAAGTCTCACTGACGTCACATCCGCCCTGCTGGAACGCACGAGTGAGACGCACGCCGAGAAGAGGGAAGGAAAAACTGCACAAAGACACCGGAGGCGAGATGCATTGCGTATCTAAATGCTTTTAAATAGCATACATCATGTGAGTGTATTGTTATATTTTTAACCATTTGAATACAGTTTTTAAACAGATCGCGCTATGTTGGCTTTTCTGTGTTTAACCATTTAAGGAATACATTCCCACACCGAGGTTCCAGCCAGTTTATCATCACTGCAGACATACAGTATACCCAAAGATACCTTTATGTACACAGCATCATCCTCACACTTGTGAGTATAAATAACAGCATACTTAAAGAAGAATACACACTTATTTGTCACAATACTGCACCATCAGTTTTATTTTTTATATCTCCACATGTTTGCTCTTCCCTTTGATCACCACGTCATTGTATTAGATAAAGCAGGGGCTTTTTAGGAAATCTTTGACATTGTTAGAAAAGTATACTGTATGTACAGTATATAGTACTTATGGTGAGCTCTTTTCAATATAAAAGAGTATGCTGTATGCATTTCAGACACTTTTGGAAAGACTGTGATCAATGAAAAAATACTAAGATACGGTATTTCAAAAATGTTAAAGAAAACTGAAGGGAAATGAATGTGCAATCGAACCTATCTTTACTGAATTAATATGAATAGTTGGCATTATTATTCATTAGAACAAATATGGACACCAACTGGTCATACTGAGATTCTATTTACAACATACAGTATGTGACATGCTCTAAACATTGCTAAAGATGACTAATCTACTGTATACGAGGTAACCATTTGTTAGCCATATTTCTAATCATTTTCAAATGTACTATAGTTCCTTCAGCCACTGAATGTAGAAATTGTCATAGGGCATGAAAAGCTACATACATACATTTCTTCTATTATAGGCTAAAAGCAAACTGAATAATGAAATTCTGCTCTTTGGGTGGAGGGGGAGGGAGATTGTGGCATGCTATTGATTGAACAAGGGGGAACAGTTGGTCTTGAGGGTGGCTTCAGTACGGGAAGAATGATGAGAAGATCCTGTGCATGAGACCTCACAGCGCAGAAGAGAGAGAGAAGAAGAGAGAGGAGAGAGAAGAAGAGAGACAAGAAGAGAGACAAGAAGACAGACAAGAAGAGAGACAGAGAGAAAGAGACAGAGAGAAAGAGACAGAGAGAGACAGAGAGAGAAGAGAGAGAGAGAGATAGAGAGAGAGAGAGAGAGAGAGAGAGAGAGAGAGAGAGAGAGAGAGAGAGAGAGAGAGAGAGAGAGAGAGAGAGAGAGAGAGAGAGAGAGAGAGAGAGGAAAGATGGTGCATGTGAGGACTGGGGCCAGTGCCAATGATATATACTGTATGTGGGAGCGTGGAAAGGGGTCCATAGACCTATAACCTACAAATAGCCCTCAGCACAGGGTATTACTGGCCAATTATGGCCTCAACTTTTCTTTAGGCCTTCAACAGGTCAGCCACTAATGTCATTTACTTTGGAGATTATGAAGTATAATCCCCCATTCATAGCAAAACTTTACTTGTATTATCTTGCCAACATTGAAGTGAGTAAAGATGGCCCAACTGTGTTAAGCATTATAGTTGAGGTTGGAAAACGAAATATTTTCATTGAAGTGAATTGAGCAATGTAAGAATGGTAATTTGCCTCAGGCTTTGGGCATTAGCATAGTAGTTCATTGTAGTACAAATAGTAGAATATATTTGAAAGTGGAGGCTTTCGAAGAACAAAATGTGGCATAGGTAAGAAAAGTTACTGTAGATAAGAAAATCAAGTTATACAACAAAAAACAATACCTATATATTCTCTTGGAAAAAGGTAATTTAGTTCAACCCTTTGGCCAAAGCATCTTAAGCCTGCTAGCCAACTTCAAGGCATGACCGTCAGCAGGTCCTAATACTCCCTGAGTTAAAATTCTTATTTACCTGTATAATTACAGGAAGAATGATCAGCATTGGATCTGTCATAACCCAGCAAAATGAAACTGACATGCCAGCTTGGAAAGTGGGGAGGGGCGAGCTTAAACCTTGGGGGGGAGGGGCCACTAACCTCCCCAAAACAGCTGAGACCAGCTGCACATACCTGTAGTTAATAAACACTGCCAAGTTGGCAGGTCAGTTTCATTTTGTTGGGTTACGTCAGATCCAATGCTTATCATTCTTCCTGTAATTATAAAGGTAAATAAGAATGTGTGTCTATTAAGAAAATCAAGTTGCATCAACGTTTTATCATGGGAAATATGAAAGGCAAAATGCTTTATATACTATATATGTAAGGAGGGATCAGGAAAGGATATACATGTTCAGTAGTAACAATACAATAATACCTTGCATAACAGGCACATCTATCAACATTTTACTAACCTATCTACGGAGAAATTGTCATGCATATTAAGCAATAAAACAAAGCTGTAACAATAATGATATTTAGCAGATCTTCTTCTGTTCCTTCCAGGATGGTAAACATGATATTCTTACTACAGGCCAACGTTGCATTCTTCTAAATCCCAAACTAGCCACAAGACAGATTTTAATTTCAATGTGCATCAGTAACCGCACAGTATTTGCATCTTTGCTTCATTTTTAGGCCTTGATTTTACACCATGCTGGCATGCGTACGTTCTCATCGCATCGCGGGAGCCTCTCGTCTGAGCAATGTGTGAATTGTGATTGAAGTGATTGGGGAGACGATGGGGAGGTGTGGCGGACACATCCCACGGCTGGTTCCCCGTGACAGGAGATGACCAAATATTTCGTCTTTTCAAAACGCGCTCGCCCCATCGCGCTCCGTCATGCACGCACTAGGGGTGGCCTCATAGGCATTCAGCAATTTGTGGTTGGTGCGCGAGCGCCATCGCATGGTGTATAATCGCGACATTAGAGGTAATTACATTTCTAGGTCAGCTATCGTTAATTTGCCTGATAAATAAACTCAGCAGGCAATACTGATAATGCTGAGGATTTATTGTATATTATTATTGACTTTCTGTACATTATGTATTAGGGGTATTGTATGGTATGTACTGTATTAGGGTTATTTATTTTTACAAAATAGGACTTTTTTCAAATAAAGATACTATTATTGTCCCTATGTGTTACTTACCGTGAAGATTATAAATAATGAATATGATTAACCACATGTAACTGCATTTATTTGTTTACCATTACCTAACCAAGCGGTGCGCAAACTGGGGGGCGCGAGACTTTATTGGGGGGGGGGCACGGGCCACGTGGCGGTTACAGAGGCCCCGCGCTAAGAGCGTGAGGCCTCTGTAAATTTACTTACCGGCTTCTTGTCCATGCGTCTCCATTGCAGCGCGGTGTCAAATGACGCCCGTTACCATGGAGACGTGACATCAAATGACGCCGCGAGTCACGTGACTTCACATGACCCTGCAGCGTCATTTGACGCATCATTAGAGGCTACACTGCTTTGCCTTTATTCCATCTCTGTATTTATCACACATTTTTGCTGAAATAATTCAATAAATGTAAGCTCCTTACATCTTTTTTTTTCTCCATAAAACAGTGGCATCTTTATCTTTTAGCCAAACACAGTTACATTAAACTAAAGCAGTGAAGTTACTTGTGAGTTCTTTGACAAAGCACGTATAGCGTCAAAATATGGGGAAGGGAAGGGGGAAAGACTCTCGCATCAGCCTGTAAATAAATGAATAATATAATATCTTGGTGCAAAAGGGACAATATGAGATTATCAAACAAAAAAAGAAAGGGCAGATTCCCAGTAGAATGCACTCAGTAGAATAATCCACAAATGCATTGGCCATAGATTCTATATTACTAATCCAGAACCATTTTTATGATTACTTAATAAAAGGTTTTTATTTATTATACCACTATACATCATTCTACTGAATGCATTTTACAGGGAATCTGTCCTTTCTATTTATGTTTGATAGAGCACATAAATACAGTACTTATCTACTATATATTTCTGAAAGCACTGTATGCCTGTCTGCGTGTCCTCTGTCCCTAGCGGAAATCGCATTGGAACTTTGGCCCGTCACTCCGCCTCAGGCCAATGAGATGGCTCCCTTGGCCCGCCTGCCCCCGCACACCTCTCATTGGCCTGAGGCGGAGTGACGGGCCAAAGGTCCAACACACACACACACACACCCTGGCCCTCCTCAACAGCTGCCCGGCCTTGACCACCCACCCTCGCCCATCCACCCTCTCACCCCTCCGCCCTTTCCGGCGGCTGGCCCGCAACAACGGAACCACCCCCTATCACCACTCCGCGGGACCACACAAAGATCACCCTCTCTCCCGGCGCTCACCCTCTCTCCCGGCGCTCACCCTCTCTCCCGGCGCTCACCCTCTCTCCCGGCGCTCACCCTCTCCCCTGGTGCTCCCTCCCACAGACCGCTCCCCCCCCCAAGAGCACACTCTCGCCGCTCTCACCTTTAGGCCTAGAGGCCGCGCCCCCAGCTCACCATCCCCGAGAGCGCTCCTCTGGCTCTCTCAGTCGGGAGCTGTACGGGCCGGCTGCCCACACCACCTCCTCATCTGAGCGTCTCAGCTCCGCCTCACCAGGGGGAACGGAGACCGCCGAGGAACCCGAGGAAGAGGAGGAGCGCGGCCCGGTGTGAGGTAAGTAAACGCAGGGGAAGGGATCTTTCAACCCACCCGGCCTGGCCCGGCCCTTCAACCCCCCCCCGGCCCGGCCCTTCATCCCCCCCCCTGGCCTGGCCCTTCATCCCCCCCCCCGGCCCGGCCCTTCACCCCCCCCAGCCTGGCCCTTCACCCCCCCGGCCTTTCACCCCTCCCGGCCCTTCACCCACCCCCTCCCCAGCCCTTCACCCACCACCCACCCCCCACGGCCCTTCACCCACCCCCCCCCTGGCCCGTCACCCCCCCCTGGCCCTGCCCTTCACCCCCCCCGGCCCTGCCCTTCACCCCCTCCCCCCCCGGCCCTGCCCTTCACCCCCCCCCCGGCCCTTCACCACCCCCCCCCCGGCCCTGCCCTTCACCCCCCCCTGGCCCTGCCCTTCACACACACACCCCCTGCCCTTCACCCCCACCCTCCCTGCCCTTTGCCCCCACCCCCACCCTCCCTGCCCTTCGCCCCCACCCTCCCTGCCCTTCGCTCCCTCCCTGCCCTTCGCCCCCTCCCTGCTCTTCGCCCCCTCCCTGCCCTTCGCCCCTTCTCCATGCCCTTCGCCCCCTCCCTGCCCTTCAACCCCTCCCCCCTCCCCTCCCCCCTCCCTGCCCCCCTCCCTCCCCCTCCCTGCCCTTTGCCCCCTCTCCCCCCTCCCTGCCCTTCGCCCCCTCTCCCCCCTCCCTGCCCTTTGCCCCCCTCCCTGCCCTTCGCCCCCCTCCCTTCCATTCGCCCCCCTCCCTGCCCTTCCCCGCACCTCCACGCCCCCCGCCCCAGCAATCACGGGCAACGCCGGGTTTATCAGCTAGTGTAAAATAAAAAGCACATATTCCGCAGGAAGTATGCCATTGAGAAAACAAATCTACAATAATGATAAATATAATAAACGTACCTGTGGTTACAATACTATATTCGATCAAATGTATCACCATCTTCCCCTTTAAAAAGTATCCCACAGTTCTGAAAACAAATGATATATGATTCAAACCTCTGGTAGCCTTAGTATATCTGGTACAATTAAACTCCTTGCCTACATTACAACATTCCATCACGGGACAGAAAATACAAACTGCATTGTATAAACTGACCTTGAAATACCAAATGTGTGGTATTCCTGTTTTCAGTATAAAAGACTAAAACATTGACATTATTAAAGCCACTAGAATGCAAAGGTAATTGTAGAATACAATTTCACATTGGAACTGGAACACGTTTTCACTGGGCTTCCTGGCAAAAAAAAATGTTGACTCTGGATAGTCCAGCACAAAAATACAACCTTGGATTGACTTCTGATCAGTTACAGGGCATTGGCCCGTGAACAGAAGTTTTCTAGATTATATACCGTCGTAGGTTTGATTTTCCCCGGCCACATTTTCTTATTGAGAGTCACAGTCAATCCTTTCACAAACACAAAGTCTTTGGCATTTAAGAAATTCCTGCTGAAAAGGGAATCTAGAGCTGCCAGACCACTTAATAAAGTGGTTGGTTTGTTCTGAGCCCTACTTTTATATTTTGTGAAAAACAAACTGTGTTTAATACAAGAACCATATGTCTTTAAACAGTATGTGCTTTCCTCATTAATATGACTACTGTAATGTCTTTAACCATTGTACATTTTACAATATTCTAATTAATCTATATACAGCTGCATTTTAGGTACCAATAAAAAAACAAGCCTGTGGCGGTCACACATTGAATATGTATCCTTCCTTTATAATGTGCTTTCATGTGTGGTACAAATTATGAGTTTAAAAGGTTCTTTATTTTACAACACTAGTATTATGGCTATTGAGGATTTTACTTAAAGCTATTTAAGATTTGATTACATTATTTATAAATCAGTAAACAAAATACATGTAGCCCTGTTTCCCCTTGAACACAGGAAGCTACCAGTGCGTCCCTTGTACCTGTTGGCACACAGGAGCCTTAGCCTCTGCCACGGAGAGTCTGCTGTATATACTTACTCTGGTGCAGCGCCTCGACCTGTGAGGGATCCCAGCACAGCGGAAGCAGCCCCTCACAGGACACAATCAATTGAACACACGCACAGTAAAAATAGAAGAACCTTTACTGGAAGGAGATATTCTTACACTCTAATGTATTTCTATAAATATACCATAACCTAGCTCACTAAAAGTACAACTAGCCAACAAACCTCGCAGGGCGCAACGCTCCAACGTACCATAGGAGTCCATCAGTCACTTAACCCTTTAGTGTCCCCAAGGAACCCACCCTTATAGGCGTGATCAGCGCCTGTGTTGTACCAGTATGTTGGTGCACTTTACAGACAGTACATGCTGGGCGCTCCAGCACCTGTCCGCAAATCTTCAAAAAGTATTCGCCGATCGACGATCTGCTCCGCGACGTCCTTCAGGGATGATCCCACCCGGGTAATGTCTCTCTCTCTCTCTCTGGTGAGGCCTAGTCCAGACCTCTCCTCAGGGAGTGCAGCGTCCGTTGTGTCCCAAAACTATCACTGCAGTGCTAAGGTAGGTAGGGTCCCTCTTCTAGGGCCTGTCCTGGAGCAGCCACAAACTCAGTGAGTGACTCAGGGCCTAGCTGGGGCGTAGGGGGTATACTGGCCTAGTGCAGAGGGTACTTGCCTCTCTGTACAGAGACCTCTGTCCCCATCCCTGCCTGGCACACACTAACTAACGTGGTCCCTAGTCAGTGACTATATCCTGCGGTGCCAGAGAATCCTTGCTCCCTATTGGCTCCCTGGCATCAGGTGGACGCCCCTAAGGCTCATTGGACTTCTAGTTCCCCCCAAGAGCCTTCTCTGATTGGCTGTGCTTCGCGCGCTTCTTACAGTGCATGCGCAACTATCTGAAGAGCCCGCCGCGACTCTTGCGCACACCACGCATGCGCGATCCTCCCTGCTCAATGGCGGCTCCCTGTGTGGACACTACTGGGAGCCCTCCGACCCTCAGCGGAGGTAAGGGGGAAACCGGAGGATGAAAGGGGGAGAAGCCATTCAAATGTTCAGAGTGTGGGAAACAATTCACAGTTAAGAGAAACCTCCTCATCACCAGAGAATTCATACAGGAGATATATGATTCTCCGGAGGACCTGGTTACATACAATTATAACAGAATGTAACCTGCATTGCAGGTGAAATCAGTAGTTTTTTTACGTTGCTTCCATGTTGCATTGAAAATGAAGATGTTTTATTCACAGAAAATTGACAACATGTAAAGGGGTCTACTTATCAGTCTACAAAAATGGTACAAAACTCACCATTGTATTTATCAAATCATACAAATCAATAAAGCAACATGATTCTGTTTATTATATCTGGTATTTTTTTTTTGTTACCAAATGTTGATTAATAACTACTGAAATATTTGCTCAACATTAATAGCAAATAATTTCACCAGAAGGAAGTCTTCCCATTGTCATGTCCAACAGCAGCGAAAGCATATGCAGTGCTTGATGTTATTGATCCAATTGTGCTAACTCGCTTATGGCCTTTTCATTCTCCTCCTGCTATAGCAAACTTTTTCAACTCACTGAGGGGTCTATTTTCTAAGTGTAGCACCCGTGGGAGTCTACTCGGTTTAAAGATTAATAGAAGGTAAGAGTTGACTCCCAACAGTATCCTTATATGTTACAATGTTGCAGAGTAGCCAAGCAAGGGGCCTGTTTACTGCCTAAAGTCTAGAAAGTGCTGGAAAAGTCACATGTCCAGGTGACTCAGCAGCTTATTCTATTCTGCCCAGAGATAGGGAGTGGGAGTAGGTTATAAATAAGAGGACCGTAGTGCTCCATCCTCAGATCTCCTTGGATCCAGAGGATGAGGATCTCATGTGTATATTGTGGTCCCTGTGATAGGGTAAAGAAGCATCTTCTTTGTTTTCCAGGATAGGGAAAGTATCCCAGTGTAAGAGGGTCCCTCTATATGGCCCTGGGGCGGGTTACCCATAATAAGGAAATACGGAGCACCTTATTACAGGTTCTCCAAGGAGACCTGATGGTATCTGCTAGGAAATAACATAGGGGAAGTATGTTCCTTAGTACACCCAAATGAGACAAAAGGTAACCATCCTTTCAAAGCAGCAGTCCAAGCTGCTGTTTTTTTTCTTCCCTTTAATATGTGCATCAATACAATCCACACAATGATAAGTAATTAGCAAAGTTGACGATCGATCCGTTCTCCTGTGATCGATCAGCAAAGAGGAGTATTGACTCAGTATCTGTGACTTTGTAAATGGCTGCTATAGAAGCAAAAAAGTATTGTTACATTATAACACATTAAAAATGTCAGAGCTGTTTAGAAAAAAAAATGCTACAAGCACAGTATTTTCTCATAGTACAGAACTGATTTATTTAAAAAAAAAAAAAATACATGTAGGATATTGCTTGTTTTTCAGCTTTAAAGTCCAGACATGCTTTAAATTCTTAGGAAATAAAAAAATTAATTGTGCCTCTGAATTGATGTGGACTAGAGTAGGTCTGACCAGACCTGTAAGGGGTAGTTCTATGTATCCAAAAGAGGCAATTTGGGCTGTTTAGGGCTGCAAATTCCCTGTGTTATTTCAATGGTCAAAATCTGCTGCTTCAGACTATATAAAAAATGTTTCTTGAAGTGTTGTATGTAACAGTATTTAAATACACAGGTCACAGACACATATCCAGTATAAAGAGTAGAAAACAGAGTGTAACACCAAATAAGTGAAAATCTTAAATAAGATGGTATCATGTGAATCAATCACTTTTGATATTACAGTGACATTCACGTAAAATACAAGTGTGATATATTCAAAATAATTTTGTGGTGAAAAATTAAATAAACGATATCCCTGGATTGCTTTTTTAATCCCGTTATTAAACCTGGATTACTCTAAAGCCTAGATTCACTAAGCTCTGTTACACCAAATAACGTGATATTATCTTCAGGCAACATCATGTTAATTCTAACACAGTATCTACTGAAGTACTTAACATAACGCTAACTTAGGTTAACGTTACGTTAAGAGCATAGTATTAATATTACTGGCTGCTAGTGAACTCAATTAACGTTTATCTACTTTATCATATATTAACCCCTTTGTAGTCCAAGCTGCCAGCTAGCCATAGGAAACTCATGACTAATTACGAGATAACTCCTAACATAAACTGTATGTTGGTAGATCTCTAAAATCTACAGTAATATATCCTATAATTTTATGTATGTATATATAATATATAAATATATATGTTTATTTTTGCCTCTATATTACTGACCTTTCTTGAAATAATTTTCAACTCATCATCCCTCTCTGCTTATCAAACCACCCAACAGACATTGGAAACAACTGTTAAATTTGTCAACATCTGAAATAAATGTGTGCCACCAGAAACGTGTCTACGTTCTTTCCTTTCACCTCTCAAGGCAGCAAGTACAGGTGATAATTGTTTGCCAATCCTTACACAGATGTAGCAAGACCTACTGTCTCCTGAGCCATGGAGGAAAAAAGCAAAAAATCAGCAAGACAGTGTCTGCCACTGTGGGGGTTTGTATATGTTTCTGGATCAGACTGCCATGTTTCCACGGTCGGGTGAATACACCATGCCCCGGTGCCGGAGATAATAAACTTTGCTATATCTTTATATTATGTATACCTTTCCCTTAGTAATAAAACTACTATATATAAAGTTATTCCATGCAATGTACTGTTATCTGATGAAATGAAAGGTCATTTGGATATGCATGCAAGTGTGTCTATGGCCTCCCTCACATGATAAGAAGAATAGTTATAATAGGCTGAAGAAAATGCAATATGCTCTTTCAGCTTGAATAATGTTATTTTTCTTGTTCCTGGATAAATTGTAAGAAAAAATGCATTTGTGAAAATCACGATTTTAATTAATTGGCACTTAGGTTAATAACGTGTAGCCATGCTGTAAAATGGCTGCAGTCATCTCTCCTGCTGACAGTAAGGCCTGGTAAGTTATGGGCATGCCAGCAGTAATCATGGAGGTTTGCCCTCACACCCTGGTGAGGTGCCCTATGTATGGATGGGAGTGGTCACAGGCTCTGACTCCACGGTTAGTGATGTCAGAGTTGTGTCAGCCCCCAGAGGATACATAAGGCACAGCACTGATCAAAAGTTAGGAGTTGGAAGTAGAGAGTAAGAGAGTGTTTGCTGAGTTATGGAGGAGGAGTTAAGAAGCTGTTAGAAGGACAGTGTTGGAACTATGACCAGGGACCTGGTCACAGGGAGATATCCCTGCGGGGATAGGGAATCCCTACATTAGGAGTACTATACCTTTCAAAGGGAAGTACAGTAAACAATGGAGGGCTATATTCACCCATTGTGGAGGGCAGCTGGCCCACCGTGCAAATAAAGATGTTCCTGTTGAAAGATACCCTCGTGTGTAAGTGTGGAGTAATTACGCAGGGGGCTGCACCACAGAGGAGTTCCTCACCAGGACCATCCACAAGCTCAAGCTGGGATCCTGATGAGGTGGAGGTGCTGCACTGGATCTAGGTAGGACTCAAGCACACTACCTCAGCTGCCTGTCTGGGTTGGCAATCCCCAACACAACATCATGCGGGAGACTCAGGAGTCCTGTTGCCCACAGGAGCACCACCAGACATCACACTGTAATGGGGACTGGTTAGACCACAGGGGCCAATATGAGATTGGGTGGGTCAGGCCGGTTCAGAAAACCCGTTACAAACGTTTGCTTGAAATGTCATGTTTTGCGGAGTTATCCAATAGCAAAGATTTATAAGGGGTTAACTAAGGACACTACAGATTTTCTTTTACTCACAAAAGTTCTGTAACATTTTCTATCCTTAACCAGTCAGAGATGGAAAGCAAGGATACTAGACACCAAGGCCCAAACTCACAGAACTCGCAAATTAGGACAAATACATAAAATTGCCTGTCATGTGTCAGTTAACGGAGTAATCATCAAATAAATTATATGCAAAAATACTGTCTGCCACTTTAATGCCTTTTACCTATTCAGTTGTGTTAGCAATACAGCAACCAAGGGGTTAACTTTCATTTTATAAATACCTCTTTTTCTCTGTCTCCTGTGAGGTAACTGGGGTCAACAAGGTATCTGCATTAATGGCCCAATGAAACAATGAAAAACCTACATATGTATAATTGAAGTGACTGGTGAAAGTGTACAGATGTACCAGATATTTGACCTGATACCAAGGTTAATTTCAAAAGAGGACATCATAAAATTTCTGAGACCTTTCTGACTAGTAGACATAATGTGACAGAAATGGAACTCTCCATTTCCTTGTAGATTTAAAGGTTTATGGTAATTAAAATCTGGTGTAATTCCCAAGGATAAAAAATATAATTAGTGACAAGCCGAAGTACAGAATTGTACAAAATGACACTAAACATGACAGAGTATCTGGGTTGCATATGTCAAAAATTTGTGGCCCTCTAAAAGTTAAAATAAGCCCTGTCAAGACAGATTTCCTAGCGTGTATTAGACTCATATGAATGCAATGATGTGGGTACCATTGGTCTAGGGGTTACAGGGAAAGAGTTATAGGGTATTTTATATTCTCAGATTCATTTGGGTTAAAAATCATTCTCCCTCCCACCCATAAATTTCACAAAAGATTGATGAGTGGGAGATAAGACACATCCACAAAAGGTTGGCCTGTCCTTGTCACAGGGGCAACATTTTGAGCATACAGACAATGCATTTGAGTATAAAAAAGGGGACTTCAACAAAGGAGGGACTTATAATCAATAATACATGAGTTCTAATTTCTTCAACTTCTAGACCTCTTTGAAGGGATTTAGTATTATTCGTTGGCAACATATAGGTTCTCTGTTCCATTATTTTATTTTATGAAACAGTCTGCATATAAATATTGTATGCTTTGTAAGATTATTTTTCTATAAACAAACACTGTACAGTTTTTGTATATGTAGCATCGCCCCCTCCTTTAAGGGAGATCATGTCGCTACCAAGTGTGTTCTGGTGCGGTGCATATCTGTTAGGTGGAACAGAAGGCCTGAGAGCTCCGCGATGCTATGGGAGGCATCAGGACAGGCTCTTAATGATGGTTCTTCTGTCAGCGCAGCGCCTCCATCCTATGAAGATCCTGGGGCAGCCAGGATGGTCCTCACAGGCAACTCTTCTCATGTGCTCAAACAGCAAGCATCACACCAGAAATTATATAACAGGGTTTTATTGGTATAGTACAGCATTACAGACTCCATTCCCTGAAGGTAGTACCCAGGGCTTGAGGCCCCAAGCACCCCTCCTCAGCACGCCTTACCCCCTAACAGGGCAAGGCCTCAGCCCCACTCCTATCCAGGGGAGGCTTCACTGGTGCTTCCTCAACTCAGAGACATCAGCACAGAACTAACTCCCAAAACCCTTACTCTAATCTCTAGAGAGAAACCCCCTCCCGCCCAGGGGAGTGGCTTGTAAGCCGGCTTCCTATCAGGCATAGACCCCCTTTAATACCAGGCTACTCCTGAACTGTATTAGGTAACACACATATAATATACCGAGGCCCTGAAGGATTTACTCCTAACACTGCCTGTTCTTTACTGGAACTTACTGTGCTGGAGGGGCCAGAGGATTAGTAGCCTAGGGAGACTCGGCTACACCCTCCCTCTGGTTTTGAAATCCCTCATGACCTCATATGAGGGGATAACTTTGACCACGTGATGCTAAATATGATATTTGGGATATGCTGCTGTATAATTTGGTTCTTCTTTTTATAAGGGACCTGTTCTGTTATCATGTACTGTTGTATGACATTCGTTGTATTTTTATTATATCATTATGCAATGTTGTGATTTTTTGTTGATGTTTTACAAAATGTTGCCTTGCATGGGATGGCGAGGGTTTTCACCAGGGGGAGGAAGAAGCACCCTGCTAAAGTTAGACCCCTGTTTAGCATGTAAGCCAGTGGTTCCCAAACTTTTTCGGTTCAAGGCTCCCCAAGGCAATCAGAATTTTTTCAAGGCTCCCCAAGGCGATCAGGATTTTTACGCGGCGCCCAAAGTAAAAACAAAGGTGTATATACATACCTAACAGTTGTAGTGCGCAGTTGGTGTCTCTCTCAGACACTCTCACTCTCTCTCACACACTCTCACTCTCTCTCACACACTATCACTCTCTCTGACCTCACTCTCTCTCTCTGACCTCTCACTCTCTCTGACCTCTCACTCTCTCTGACCTCTCACTCTCTCTCTCTCTCTCTCTGACCTCACTCTCCCTCTCTCTCTCTCTGACCTCACTCTCTCTCTGACCTCACTCTCTCTCTCTCTCTGACCTCACTCTCTCTCTCTCTGACCTCACTCTCTCTGACCTCACTCTCTCTCTCTGACCTCACTCTCTCTCTCTCTCTGACCTCACTCTCTCTCTCTGACCTCACTCTCTCTCTGACCTCACTCTCTCTCTCTGACCTCACTCTCTCTCTGACCTCACTCTCTCTCTCTGACCTCACTCTCTCTCTCTGACCTCACTCTCTCTCTGACCTCACTCTCTCTCTGACCTCACTCTCTCTCTGACCTCACTCTCTCTCTCTGACCTCACTCTCTCTCTCTCTAACCTCACTCTCTCTCTCTCTCTCTCTCTCTGACCTCACTCACTCTCTCTCTCTCTCTCTCTGACCTCACTCTCTCTCTCTCTCTCTGACCTCACTCTCTCTCTCTGACCTCACTCTCTCTCTGACCTCACTCTCTCTCTGACCTCACTCTCTCTCTCTCTCTGACCTCACTCTCTCTCTCTCTCTCTCCCTGACCTCACTCTCTCTCTCTCTCTGACCTCACTGCGTCTTACCGTACCCTATCTACCCTCCAACCTCCCTACATCGCAGAGGCCCAGACTCCTGGAATACCTACAGGTGAGCACCCTAACACCGTAATACCCATCTATCTCCTGTCGGGGGGTGGAGGGGATAGGGGTATTACATGTAAATGTTGAATCTGGTACCTTCCATACAGACACTGCATTTGGACCTTGGCTGTTGCTTTCAGTTTTACAATATTTCAGGGTCCTGATGAGAGTAACACCAAGTTTAGGTAAGACCTAAATAAATCGTCCGGTTTCTGCTTAACTAAGCAGTTCCCTGGAGGTTGATGGCATCTCCCTTCAGGATAGAGCTCCTTACCAATTCTCCAATTAGGTATTATACAACTCATTGGGGCCTATTCTGTTAGCTTTGATAACTAACTCATCAAGCATTTTGAGCACTTCTCAAATGATTTGGCATTTGTAGCTATTCAGAATACTTTGATAGCATGCCAAAATCGCTCGGGAAGTGCTTCTTCATCTGTTCAGACATACCAAGCTATTTCTACCTATTCTAATACCTCTGATAATGTCATTGAGGCTGCAACTAGCAAGAATCTCGCAGTTCTCCTTAAGGGTGGCGGGATGGGATTTGCGATGTGACTTAGAAGAAAAAATGTATTTTTACTGTATCGGATTTAAGCCGAGAGTCTCCGGAGCTGTCCCGCATTAATACCAACCTGCTTCAATCCTATGTAATAAAAATACATTTACAGACAGCTTCATTACCTTAGCGCTAACCGTGGCCGGTTTATTGGGGTTAGAGGTAGTGTGTGAAGGTGGTATTTGGCCCATGGTGGGTGTTTATGCCTATCAGGAGGGCTGAGGGAGGAGTTAACCCATTCATTAGCTTAGCGGTTAAGGGCTAGTAGTTGGGTTTTTTTTGTTTGTTTTTTAATGTTGCTGTCCACGGAGGACGAGGAGGAAGACGAGGATTGCCTTCATCCCGGCAGGGGTAAGTAGAACTTTCATTTACTTTATGCTGGCTGGATAATGTTTTATTTTTAATGGGCAAATGCGCTATTATCCTGATCTGAATAATAGGAATTTTGCACATTATTTACATTATTGTACTGTATGTGTTGGGGGATTGAGGGATAGAGAGGGTGGTTAGTAGGGTAGTTGTTTCAATGTTTCTTGAGGATAGATGGGGTGAGTGAAGCTGGTAGTTGGGTGGGTAGGCCTCTCAGGTGGGTAGCGGGAAGGGTTAACTCTTTCATTACCAGGGCGGTTACCAATGCGATGGTAGTGAAGGGATTAACTCATCCCGCAACCTTCCCAGTAGGCCTAACCACCCAAACTGGGGCAACTACCCCCTTCACCACCCCTCTACTCCCGAGAAACCAGGTACTCGGGTTTAACCCCTTCTTTGGCTAGCCTCTAAGGTAATGAAGCAAGTTTTATTTTAATAACACATTATTCTATCAGGGGGGTTTACGGAGCTGAACCACATTAATTTCAGGTCAAGGAACCCCTGTTTCCAAAGTTACAGGCCCCGATATGGGGTGACAGTATCTCCCTGTATTGTTTAAATCTCCTGCGTCACGTGACCGGGAGATTTAAATGCACAGGAGAAACCGACACTTCATACCGGGCCTGTAACTCGGGAAGCAGGGGTCCCCGGGGCTGAAATTAATGTGCTTCAGACCCCCTGCTAAAATACTCTGTTATTAAAATTAAAATAAAAACAGTGCGATCGCCTGTAAGAGCTGTGCAGGGATACGCAGCTCTCTCTCTGCAGCTCTTACAGACTGTGGGAGGATCGCAACGGTAGAACTTAGAAAAAGGCTGAGATAAGGACATTGCTGTCCCGGGCGGTATTGGCATTTTCCTACCTCACGGTTTCTGACTTGCGGAAATGCTTTCTGATTCTTTCTGAAGATCGTGATAATACAAATGTCAGACTGTGAGGTAGGGTCATGTCAAAACTTTCGATTTGGCAGTCATTTTATCGAAGCTACATTACTAGAATGAGCCCCATTTTCGGCCCACACATCACCCTCCACTGAAGAGAAGGTGAGTGTTTATGGCTGACAGAAAGAAGAGTTATATGTCAGTTTTAATATTTCACAGGGTATTTGTGGGCCCACAGTTTAGATTTATAATAAGGGAATTTTGATACAGGTTTTGGCCAGCTTTTAATTGCACTAAATCACAAAAGCACATGCTTCATGGCACTTTTTGGCATACCAACCCGTTATTCCTATATCCCCCTCCCCCCCCCACCCATTTTTTCCCATACAGGATTGAAGTAGGGGGTCTCCAGAGCTGAAGCCCATTCATTTCAGCACTGGGGGCTCCCTGTTTCCGGAGATACTTACTTCCGTAGTGGGTGCCAGTAGCCTCTCCAGCGTCCACATTATGGCTGATTTTGAAAGCTCCCGCGCACTGCAGCCCAATAGAAAGCCGTGACATTCAGGTTCGGCTTCCTATTGGCCCCTGTAACCAGGGGCTTAAAACTGCAGAAAGAAACTCCTCCCCGCCCCCTTCAGAGATAAGTATTTCTGGAAGCATGGGGTCCACACAGCTGAAATTAATGGATTCAGCTCCGGAGACCCCGCTCTTCCACCCTGTATTAAAAAATGGAAACAAAATGGCTTGGATTGCTTCTTTAACATTACTAAAGCTTCATGAGTAGGGGATTCTTATGCTAGTGGCTGATTTGCATATTATTTGCAAATCATTTTTTCTAACATGTATTGTTCATACTGCTAGGCTTTTAAGGTGACATCAACAAAACGTAGCACATATCTTTCTTTAATGAGTACAGTTTAACCAGTAACTGAGGTTAACATAACGTTAAATGGCCAAACGGAGTTTAGTGTGTCTCAGCCAAATTTGTTAATCATTGATGTTGTCACTCAATAGGTTTTAATTCTCTAAAATACATTCTGCACTTCTTCAAATTCATTGCTTCAAAACGTTTTCAGTGTCTTAAGAGTAGTTGTCCACAAACATACATAATGCAATATCTATTTAGTGCACACATAAAAATGTGAAATGTTTTAACTACTGTATGAATTAGAACAAGTTTTTAAGTAAAACTCCAGAAAAGTACATTAATTTCCATACTGTACATGTAATTACAGATATTGTATGTTTTGACTTTTGGCTTCCAATTCATTCATTCTATGGGAAGTAGTAATGTTTATGGTCACTTCAATGTTATTGGACATGTTACAACCAGATATTTGGTTTAGGAAGCTTTTAATAAAGACTGATTTTTTACATGGTTAATGTAACATATGATACAGTTTTATACAAAAGGAATGCAAGTATAAAATATTTTATAGATATATATAGGCAATACGATACCGTGTAGCGACGAATATCAAAGGCAGCACTCCACATGGTTGACAAAAGAATATCAAGGTCCCGCTTGCGGACCGAAACGTTGGAATGATGTCTTGTTAACTACAATATATTCTTTTGACAACCATTTGGAGTGCTGCCTTTGATATTCGTCACTACACGGTATCATATTGCCTATTTTACCATATAGGATCTGCACCCACCCTATAGATTTACCAGACGGAGTGCCTATTGTTTAGTATATACACACACATTACCAAAAACCATAACTTTTGCAGGGGATCATCTTTAAAGAGTATTTCCCGGTCAGCTGATCTGTTCAGTTTAGAAACTTGTGGCTCTAATTGAGTCTGTCACGGAGACTAGCTCTTCTACACTCCATTGGCACCAGAGATTAGGTGGGATATTTATCAGAACTACGGGTATTAGATACCAAAGCCCTGTAATTAGTTTAACATTTTGCTTGTGCTTGTCATGTGCAATTTACTAATGGTAGTCACAACTTGTTACACAATAGTTCAAGTACTGTGTAAAGACCGATTTTAATCAGTGCAATTAAAATAATATTCATATGATTAATATAATTATGGTCTATGCAAACTTAAAGATCCTGCCTCTATGTAAATTACTTAATACAGTTATAGTAATACAGTGTATGTTTAGCTAATTTATTATTACAGTTTGAATATACTTTACATACCTGATACATTATCATGACCATGATTATACTTACAGCACACTACTTAGCTGCTGGTTTCTTTATTTAGACAACTTTGCTACTATTTTCTAACACAGTGTATCGTGTAGTTGCGGTCTCCTTTGTTTTGACATAGGAGTTCCAGCAGTGCTTAAAATTAATTACGCAGCTGTTTATTATTAAGAGCATCAGTGTTCAGATAAGATCTATCAATTAGAGATCCCGCTTACACGACTTTTTATGGTATTCATACGCGTGTATTTATCTAACCTTATATGGTTAACGACAATTTATTCTTTTTATGTGTAGGCAATTATCTGTATCAAAGATCTTTGCTCACATGTTCGTTACAATTGGTTCACCTTGATCGTATTGTGTTTGCAGTCATCTGACACTTCAGATCATTACTAACACATCATGGACAAAGCGCAATCCACTGTGTACTGCACACATACGTTTACCTATTTATTAGGTTTCTTATATTGTGCACCAAATAGTTACGATCAGCTGCTGGCATTTTAATCATGGTATTTTAGTAATATCTCCCTCCTCCACCCCCCTCCCTTGGTGGATTTTCTTCAAATAGACATCACCAAGGACAGTTTATCATTAATACACTTATCAAGCATTGTCTGTTATCCGGGGTTTAAATGCTCCTACTGGATTCATAATGCGCTATTTAATTGGGGTTTTTTTATAGCCCTGTATTTTATCGTTTGCTCCCATTAAAATATATTTTAATTCATACACCAATCATCCACTTTAGTGAGAGAGTGCTATAAAAAAAAATTATCCTCTATGCTGGACAAATGTTAGAGTCCATATATAGTACGGGAGAGATGAGACCTGACTTGCAGTATACTACAATAAAACATGTAGAATTATCATTTTCAGGTAGAATCAACATTTTCAGACTTAAAAGTAGAGCTGGGGGAAGGTGTTAAAATTCAGAATTTGCAGAGTTATTGTTAATACTCAATTTGCAGAAAAGTATCCATGTTGTTAAACAATTTGAGTGAATGAGAGAGAACCTAACCAAAATTACAGACCCAAATGCTATTTATATCCCTTCTAAACAACACATGGAGAGACACCTGTGTACACAAAATGGGCACCCCTGAGATACCTGGGAAAGATGCTAATAGGAGTCATTTGTATCTGATTAGCATATTTCCCAGGTTTCTCAGGTGTGCACATTTTGTTCTCTCTCTCTCTCTCTCTCTCTCTCTCTCTCTCTCTCTCTCTCTCTCTCTCTCTCTCTCTCTCTCTCTCTCTCTCTCTCTCTCTCATTTGCCCATCTCTACTAAAAGTAGACAAGCAACTGTATAAATCAACGGGGAAAGCCTGCAGGATGCTATGTTGTGTGAGGTATTAGCAGCAGAAAGAGATGTCGTGATGTCACTTTATAGATCATTGATTATACCTCAACTAAAGAACTGTGTTCAGTTTTGAGGACCATAGCTGCAGAAGTACATGTTGTAATTAAATCAGAAATTGGGGGGAAAGGGGTTAATATAATGCTGTTTGGTCTACATCAGAGGTGAGCAAACTGGGGGGCCCGGCGGTTGCAGAGGCCCCGTACTCTACCCCAAGGCATTTAAATTAATGCGGGAGGACCGTGTGCGAGACCTCTGCAACTTCACTTACTGTGACTTAGTCGGCTTCGGCAATGCGTCACCATGGCAACGCGGCGTCAATTGACGCTCCAGACAAGGTTGAGGGAGGAGTTAACACATTCATTACCTTAGCGGTTATGGGCCAGTAGTTCGCTTTTTTTTTTTTTATGTTGCTGCCCACCGAGGACGAGGAGGAAGACGGGGACGGCCTTCCTCCAGACAGGGGTAAGAAGAACTTTAATTTACTTTATGCTGGCTGGATAATGTTTTATTTTTAATTATCCAGATCTTGTTTTTTGGCAGCGTGGCGGCGCCGGCGATTTCGTGTATAATCACGGCCCTAGTATTGTGAGGTTGAAACAACTATGATGATATGCCTGTCTGCAGACTCCCTGAATCTCTTGGTTATTAGAGCACCGAAGACAGACTCACTAGCCTGAAATATAGAAGGCACAGATCATGAGTCTGCAATCATAGTATAAAAATGTGTCACAGTGCAATCACAATCCGTGGTTAGGTTAGCATCACTGGAACAAACAAACTTGAATTAAGATGAAGGAAAGCAGATATTCTCTCACTCCGATTAGCAGACCACGGTGGGAGATTGGCGTGCTCCTGCCGGGTTGAATACACAAGGGAGCACTTGGCACTTTGTCAAAGAGTGATGAATACTGAGGTTTGCGCAGACCGAATGGGATCCATCAAGAGGTCTGAGCTTTGGAGGGCATTGAAGTCACTTGTACTAAAATGTTCGGTATCACCAAGGATCAAACCAGGCCTGAGGTTTTGCAACAGACCGGAAAATGGGCTGGCTAGGTGAGACAAGTGCTCTTTTCTACCATCAAGTTCTATGTTTTTATGCTCCATAGTTTTCTTTTGACAGTCATCTTTCTTTCTCCCAGTTTATTTTTGTTGCTTTTCTCTCATTAAATTTTTTTGGGTTTGTACCTCTCTACCAGGGTTGCCACCATCTACTGAAGGAAAACCAGGAGAATTTTTTTAAAATGTTTCTCTCTTACTTGCATCGGCGTGGTGCGGCAGTGTCTCCCGGCATCCTCGTGCTTCTCCCCCTACAACTCCTATGAACATGGCTGCACGGCGTCAAATGACGCCATGTTGCCATGACCACAGAACGCTATGTGATGCATGACGTTACACTGCATCATGTTGCCATAACAACGTGATGCCGCGTAGTGCCGTGACGTCACATAGCGTCCCATTGTCAAGGTAACGGGCGTCACATGATGCTGTGACATAGTGTAGTGTCCCGTTGTCATGGCAAGGCGGCATCATTTGACGCCATGCCGCCATGTTCACTGGAGTTGCAGGGGGAAATGCCGGAGATGCCGCCGCCACAACCCGAAGATTAACAGGCTAAACCCATAGCCCGGAAGTGCCCACAACCCATAGTCTCCGGGTCAAACACGGAGTGATGGCAACCTTGCTCTCTACACATTCACACATATATTTAAATGCCCTATTATGTTGATTATGTACAGTACATGTATAGCTATTATTTTCAGATATTCATGGAAATATATATTTTTTCAATATACATGTACCCAACGTCCAATGGCAAATGTATACTTTTAATCTATTCACATTCATAGTGGCACATAATTGCATTTTGGCGTAATCATCATATTTTCTTTGTCAATCCTACAGTGCAGAAATGTGGTAAGTACTTTATGAAAAGACTGAGAATCTGATATTTTAAGCATGTTTCCAAGAAATGTACAACTCGTTTAGGTTTAAATATCAGAGATATGTGTGGTATAAGTGATTGCCTCTATCTTTAGCCAAATCTATCTTACTACATAGCGTCTGACATTTCATTGGTTTCATTTTCACATAGAACATAAATACATATTATAAAACAAAACCTTTTTTTAGAAGTATTGCAGGGTACATGCAACTACACACGCGGGGTCTCTTGACAAGGCTTATTTATTGAGCCTTAAAAAACATACAGCACACAAAACAAAATAGCTTCTCTTCAGCAGACAAAACAAAATATCTTCTCTTCAGCATGGCAAACAAAGCAGCTTCTCTTCAGCATGCAAGACACAGACAGTTCATAAAACATGTACTTTGCAAATAGACCTTCTAGCAGTAATCTCCTCAGTATTTCAGTCCTCTCTCCTGACCAGCTAGACTGCATGTGTGCACAGCCTGGAGGTTTTAAAACACCATGATCATGCAGCTGGTGTCAGACTAATTAAGCAGCCCTTCCCAACTCAACCTCATCACTGCTACACTGCAAGCCTAAACATAGGTTTGCCAGGTATATGGCTGGTAACGTTCATTCACCCTGTCACATTCCTCCCCTGTTAGTGTGTGGCTGGGGCCACGCACGGCTGAAGCCCGATCATCCACCCCTTCTCTAGAAAAGAAGTCAGTATTAGCATTTTCTTTTCCAGGCCTGTGGTGAATCTCAAGAGACAGGGGGTGCCCAACGCTGCATCCAAATGACAAAACATATAGAGTAAAATACTTCAATAATAAGAAGAACCATAATGCTGGGAATCTGTGTTAACCTATGTCTGACTGCTAGCAGTCATTTGGAGGCTGTGGCACCTCCTCCCAGAGCTCACTCCTCCTCCTTCACCCTTTTAACTTGGAAGGTCATTTCACTTGCTGCAGGAACAAGACCCATTATGGTTCTTCCCCTCTCACAGAGGTAAGGGGAAGGGTTCACAGTGTAGTGTAGGACCTGCATTATCTTGGTTATACCTTGCCGTTGGTATGCAGGCTTATGACGCCTTTGGCCAAAGGGTTAACTAAATAACCAAGTATTTTATTATTATTGAAGTATTTTACTCTATATGTTTTGTCATTTGGATGCAGCGTTGGGCACCCCCTGTCTCTTGTTGTATACAATTGCAACGCTCAATAGCGCTCTGGTTGACATAAATATATATTCACTTTGTGGTGGGTGTGGGAGTTTGAGCTTGCTGGGAATCTGTGTTAACCTGTGGTGAATCTCAAATGAGAAGGGTTGGAGGGCCATATACCACCTGGTCAATCTAGCATTGGAGTCCTTCATACTATTTAACCACTTTAATGGAGCATGGTCCGTCACCAGAGTAAAATGGACTCCTGCCAGGTAATGCCTCAAAGCCTCGATTGCCCACTTTACTGCGAGGCACTCCTTCTCAATCACTGAGTAGTTTTTTTCCCTCGGGAACAATTTCCTACTCAGAAAAAGGATCGGATGTTCCACTCCCTCAAACTGTTGTGACAATACTGCCCCTAGCCCTATCTCTGATGCATCGGTTTGCACTACAAAAGGCTTGTTGAAGTCTGGGCTTCTAAGGGCGAGACCCTCTGATAGACACCTTTTTATGTCCTCAAAGGCTCTCTGAGACTCCCTTGACCATACCACTCGTGTAGGGGCACACTTTTTTGTGAGGTCCATTAATGGGGCTGAAACTTCCGAGTAGTTGGGGATGAACCGCCGATAGTACCGTGCTAAACCTAGCAGAGAGCGTACCTGCGTTTTGGTTTGGGGGGGTCAGAATTTCTTTCAGGGCAGCTACCTTGTCGGCTAGTGGCCTTACTTTTCCACCTCCCACTGCATACCCTAAGTATTTGGTTTCCGCCTTACCTAAGGCACATTTCTTAGGGTTGGCTTTTAGAGATTTGAGGATCGCTTTCAGCCTATTTAGATGGGCCCGCCAGTGTTTACTACAAATGACAATGTCATCTAGGTAGGCTGCGGCATAAGCCCTATGGGGTCTCAGCACTTTATCCATGAGTCTCTGAAATGTAGCTGGGGCTCCATGCAGTCCAAATGGCATTGTCACAAATGGCATTGTATAAACCCATGGGAGTGGCGAAGGCTGTTTTGCACTTGGACTTTTCATCTAAAGGTATTTGCCAGTATCCTTTTGTTAAGTCCAGCGTGGATATATATTCCGCATTACCAAGGCTGTCAATTAACTTGTCCACCCTTGGCATCGGATATGCGTCAAACTTGGATACCACATTGACCTTTCGGAGGTCAACACAAAATCTTACCTTCCCATCGGGTTTAGGGACCATAACTAGTAGACTACACCACTCACAGCATGATTCCTCAATCACTCCTAAGCGTAACATTTCCTGTACCTCCTTCTCTACCAGGGCCCTACGACTTTCAGGCAACCTATAAGGACGGGAACGTACTCTTACCCCAGGTGCTGTCTCGATCACATGTGAAATTAATTTAGTTTGCCCTGGCAAATCAGAAAAAAACATCATGGAATTGTGTAATTATTTCTAACTAGTCCCCTTTTTGTTCAGAGGACAACTGTCTACCCATTGGGATTTTATCGTCACCCTCGATGTTCTCCCGTGGGGGCTGAGGAACCAAATCCGTTTCCTCCTCCACCGGGTGGATTAATAGAGACTGCTGCATCTTCCAGGGTTTCAGCAAGTTCACATGGTAAATTTGTTTACCCTTCCTGGACCCTGGTTGAGCGATCTCGTAATCCACATCACCCGTGCGGTGGAGTACTTCGAATGGGCCCTGCCATTTGGCTAGGAGTTTGCTCTCACAACTGGGTAACAACAACATCACCTGATCTCCTGGTTGAAACACTCTCACACGAGCATTTTGATTGTAATGTCTCTCCTGACTGTCCTGGGCTGATCTAAGATTCTCCCTAGCAAAATGCCCGACCACATCTAGGCGCTTCCTAAGGTCCAATGCAGGGTATTCTTAGAAGGGGACCGCTGTTCCTCCCAGGACTACTTTAGGAGGTCTAGTATACCCCGGGGTTGGCGACCATACAGCAGTTCACATGGAGAAAATCCCGTGGAGGCCTGGGGAACTTCCCGCACTGCAAACAGCAGAAAAGGGAGAAGTTCATCCCAGCCTCTCTTCTCTGAATCACCAACACATTGCTCTAAAACGCTAAGATAAAATTATCAATTTGTCCAACATGATCCTATTACCACATGTCATTGCAGATTATTTAATTCAAAAAAGTAATTTAGAAAAAATGTCTCATTTACATGGTAATTAGATTTCGCTCTGACTTTTATTTTTTGCTTGCATGATCCATTGAACATTGTTGATATCAAGAGAAAAATAAATGTTTATTGACCAGGTCTGAGCATACAGCAGGTTGCCCTTATTATGAGAAGTAGAGAAGGTACATTTGTAAGCCTAGTTCTTTTATGTGTAAAATAAGAAGATCTCTCATCAGAATGGTAGAGTATTTTTGTGAGAACACTACAGGCTCAAACCCCAGAAATGTTGCATTGATTTTTTAGCCCATGAGATTTCATTAGGACAATGCTAGTTGAGTTATTAAAAATATATCTGACAGTATGAGAGGTACAGAACAGAGAAAGCCTTTCTGACTGAAACCTGCAAGTGCAGTCCATTTCTCAGCAATCTTCTTCGTAATGCTTTCTTTAAAATGTGAATTTCAGCCTAATCTATGTACAGGTGAACATTTCTAAAAGTCTAATAACAGGTGTTCCAAGTAAAAGGTGGTGGCCAGCCCTGTAGCAGGTTTTATTGCCCCCTCTGGTGCATTATGGTACTTGGTTGGACATGAAACTCTGCACTGGTAGGAAGAATCCAGAGTACATACAGTATGTATGATAAATCAATGATATTGTATTACATTTAGCTGGGTCCCCCGTTCCTTCCCTTACCTCCGATGACGGAACGGAGAAGGGGGAGGCTATGGCTGCAGACACCACAGGGAGGGTGCTCCGGAGCTCCGTGGCGGATGCCTACATGGGGTGCCGCCATTGTTGTTTGCTGCGCATGCGCAGTAGAAACTCGCGTGTTCGGAGTTATCGCCGGCCATTTGGGAAAGGTGTGCATGCGCAGTGGCACCATAGTAGCGGCGACCATCTTAAGGTTATGCTCTACAGGGGAACTATATATCCCAGGATCCTCTGGGGCAGCCCAATCACGTGACTCACATCGACCAATAGGATAGAGGATTCACGGTGAGGGGAGGGAGGCAGTTTTTGCGTGAAGGAGCACAAGGTGGCAGTTGGTTCCAGGCGGCAGAAGGGGAAGGTAGGGTCTGGGTGTCAGTGGATGCCAGACTAGGCCAAGATTGCCCCTCAGGCTCCAGTTTGGACCCAACCATCCTCAGATTGTCCTTAGAAAAGGACATTTCTCCAGTAGCTTGGCAGTAATAGGCATCAGTGACAGGACGCCTCGCGGTGACTTGAGGCCAGTGTCTGGGACCAGACCACATACTACCATTGACTCTTAAAGGTGAGACCCTCCAACGGGAGTTCACCGCACGCAGAGGCGGACGGCTTTGCAGACCGACGATGTCACTGGATCAGCGGATCCCTGTTTGTTGCACGGCAGAACCCAGGTGCTGGAGCGCCTGGGAGGTGCCACACCTAAGTGCACCAACGATGCACGGGATAGCGCTATTCCATACACTTTTGGGTAGGCCCTGACATTGGGGGAAAAGGACATCAGGGGTATTGGTGCCCAGCACCCTATGTACTTTGGGAACACTCACTTGGTGTATTGTGGTTGTGTGTGTTATATACTGTGGGGTACAGGTAAAACTACCATAAGCAGTTTAATGAATGAGAGCTTCAAACCTATGTTTAAGCTCTTCCACATTCCATCTTTGGACTCTAGGGTAAGGTTTAATGTTGGTTTATATTTATGCATGACAGTCCATATACACTTTGAATTATAAGTTGAGAATTTATCAAAACAGAGTCCAAACACAAACGTTTGAGCTATTATTTTTGGAACAGACAAAGTCAAGTGTTAAACGGAAAACCTTTGATCTGAATAAGTAGTTAAACAACAACATTCGTACAGCAAAATATACACATAAGTAATCTACACTATCAACATAGAATATAAATAATATTCTTTGAGACGTCTTATTTGGCCCATATGTCCCAGTTGTGGATTTGTATTGGTTAGTCAGTGGATACTTGTACAGTAGGTAAGAGTTTAGCTGCTGGTAATACTTCCTGCTTTATATTGCAAATTACACAGGGGATTAACCATTAGAAACCGTGTCAGTATTCTTACAATGAATACAGTAGGAAGTTTCATTCTTAAATTATCTTTGAGGGATTGCTGAGCAATATGTTTGCAATTTTTTTTTGTCAAGTTATGCACACTTTGGGAGTTATTTACGACGTCACTGGATCAGTGGATCCCTGTTTGTTGCTCGGCAGTACCCAGGTGCTGGAGCACCTAGCAGGTACCACACCTAAGTGCACCAACGATGCACGGGATAGCGCTATTCCATACACTTTTGGGTAGGCCCTGACATTGGGGAAAAAGGACATCAGGGATATTGGTGCCCAGAACTCTATGTACTTTGGGGACACTCACTTGGTGTATTGTGGTTGTGTGTGTTATATACTGTGGGGTACAGGTTGCATATTATATGTTCAGTAAAACCCATTATTATATACCTGTGTGTGTTTACTATTGGTTCCTGTGAGGGGCTTATCCCGCTATGCTGGGATCCCTTACAGCAAGAGGCCCTGTACCGAGGCAAACAAGAGATCCCCCCAAGTTCCCAGTGGTGGAGGCTCAGTCCTTCTGGTAGCCAAAAGGTAACGGCAGTACAGTAGTTCCTTTAGTTACTGGAAAAAGGGCTACATACATATTACAAAACAAATCCAATGTTTCGAAGTAAATGGACCATACATAAGGAAAACATTTACAGTGACCATACAGTACTATTTATAGCCACGATTGCTTTTGAAATAGTTAATACAATATATTGGATTTTGCATACTTGTGTCTGGATTCTTTCTACTATGACCAGGTGCTGGCAGATGATTTACTGTGGGGCAAATATACCCTACCGGACCAAAAACCAGACATCAACTGGCAGGGCCGCAGACAGCTTTCCCGGGGCCCAGGACTAAAATCTCCACCAGACCTCTCACCCACGTGTCGGCGGCCTTGTGAGAAATCTCCTCCACCCCCCGTTTTCTCTTACACTCCCCCCTTCTCACACACACCTCCTAACTCTCATCCCCGTCACTACACATACACAATAAGGCTCCCTCCCCAAATACACACACACACACACACTATAAGCCTCCCTACCTAAACACAATATAAGCCCCCATACCTACACACAATATAAGCCCACCAACCTACACTCACACACAATATAAACCCCCCTACCTACACACACAGCCCCCAGGTGTAGCTGAACAACAGTCAACGGGCAGTCTGTTCCAACTATGCCTTCCGCCTCCACGTGGGGTAGTCTCCAGTAGGAGCGTCCAACCATAGATAGTCTCTGAATGTTGGTGGTCTGATCACAGACCACAAGTTACGCGTCACCACGTGGCATAGACACTGTGTCCCTGATACTGCACAACACAGGGAAAAGGGTCCCTAACTATGGGCTTCCCTATACAGCTGCAGGTGCCTACTGTGATTTGGGGTCTAACTGGGGTCTGCAGGGGAAAGCTGGCCTAGTCGTTTTGTTCTCCAATGCAACTACAACACACATCACTGCGAAATGCTTAAAGAACTAGATTGGTCATCACTAGAGTCTAGGCGCAAAGTTCACCTTTCCTGTCTTGCCTTTAAATTCTTTATGGGCAAGCTACCAAGCTACCTGAACAAGCTCCTCACCCCTACCACATGCAGCACTTATCACCTGAGATCAGACTTCAAAAGACTGTTCATGGTCCCAAGGCTCAACAAAGTATCCGGCCGTTCCTCCTTCTCTTACCGTGCACCCCAAAACTGGAACAATGTAAACTATATTTTTTCACTTTGTCATGTTGTAAATAAGGCCAAGACATTTATTTTCAAGTTGCTGCTCCAATTATCATCCACTACAATTGCCTAAAACTAGGGATTGTTTATTTACAGTACACCAACTTGCAAATAGTAGCACATATTAGAGATATTGATGTGTGAAACATTCGCACAAAGTCACCAAAAATGTTGCATTAAAGAAGCAGAGTTGGTCTGTTTGTTTGCAAAATTATGTGGAAAGGGATGAGTTTAAAAAAGGTGGGGTAAGTGGAACGTGCTTCCTATTTCAAACTTCCCATGGGTATCCAGATTATCAGAAACAGCTAGGGCCAAGTTGGGTCTATTTCTTTCCAATAGACTATTTTCTTGGATAAACTACCATAAGCAGTTTAATGAATGTTTAACCTATGTTTAAGCTCTTCTACATTCCATCTTTGGACTCTAGGGTAAGGTTTAATGTTGGTTTATATTTATGCATGACAGTCCATATACATGTAACCCATGTTCCCCCCCCCCCCCAGACACAGATTACTATCTAGGGTGTAGTGAGGCTGGCTACGTGTACTTGGGTGGTGCGTACCTGCTTGGAACAGGAGGGCCTGAGTCTCCCGCGTTGGTGTTGGGGCTAACAGGACCAGGCTTCTGGGGTAATGGCCTTCATTCTTTAGTGGTGCAGCGCCTCCATTCTCTATAAGCCCCAGGGATGTGGGGTAGGACACTTACAGAGAAAGAACCCTGGTCCCAGGGTGAATGCTCCAGATCACACACACACAGTCTCTTGGTAAAATAGAAGCAGTGTCTCTTTATTATCCTTGTACAGCTTATCCTTGGCAGCACACAGCAGCAGCACACAGCAGTTCATAAATACCCCGCACTTAAGATGTGTACAGGCCTCTTTCCTCCTCTCCTCTCCTCTAGGCTGTACTCCAGCAGGATGGCCTGGTGGGGCTGCAATACCCCTGGCTTCACCTCAGGGTAGGCCCTATGGATGAGGCTAGATCTCTCCCCTCACCCCCCTCAGCAGGGTGAGGGACATTGGTCCACTGTAGCTCTGCTCACACTCCAAACTCTCCTCTCTCTTCTGCTCCCAGGACAGCATAGAACTAACTCCTCCAACTCCCAGGACAGACAAGAACTAACTGTCACTGACAGGAACTGGCCACTAAATAGAGTCAGCCCTGCCACTCATGATGTCAGCAAGACCTCCCCTCTGTCTAGAAAAAAAGAAAAAATAGTGTGTGGTGCTCTCAAGACAATCTCTGTTGTAGAAAAATGTAGTTATGAATGGAAGACAACCCTTAGTTCATAAATGATGAAATGTCTTAAAGGATGCAGCCCAGTTGAAATAAAATCCCACAGATCAAGGCAGTAAGGATAATTTCAATAACACCTGCAGGTGACCGGTAGTTGAAACATCCTTTTGAGCAGACACAATAAACATGGACAGTATGGAATAAACTCACTTGGGAATCTTCATCCACCATAAGCAGCAAGTCCAAATGTATCCAGTGTCCCAGGGTTGAATGTGCATCCGTTGTGGAAAGATCTTCAGATTGAAATGGAGGGAGGAAAACGAATCACTAAATCCAGCTGTGAAAGCAGCAATAAAACCAGCAGGAGTACGTACCCAAATAAAAGCTATTTAATCGATAGGAAAAAGTTACAAGACACACCAACGCGTTTCGGACCTCTACAGTCCTTTATCAAGGTGAATACAACAATCACATACAAAGTGCAATTTATACTAACCACTCGATCGTAATGGCGTCACTCCAGGTTTCTGACTATGTGGCGCGGCTGATAGACCGGACGGGCCTGCGTCACGGGTCATGGGCCACGTACCCGTACCATGTGACGTACCCGGAAGTGTCTGCAACTGGCCCATGCGATCGAGTGGTTAGTATAAATTGCACTTTGTATGTGATTGTTGTATTCACCTCCATTTCAATCTCCCCTCTGTCTAGGCCTGCACAGAGTCAGGGGGCCCGCCTCCATCACTCCAGGCAGGGCTTGAAGGGGGGGAAACCCATGGTTACGACTGGCGCCTGCCCTTACCAGGGCTTACTCCAGTAGGAGAAGGATAAATAGCCCGCTCTTACTTACAGGGGCTACACTCTCCCTCTGGTGAAATCCAATGGTCCCCACTTGGACATACTTTTAGCAGCACCATCCTGCAGCGAACAAACCTGGGAACACAAACACAAAACATGGCAGTTTATTGTTCCTAGACAATACCAGGTGAGATAAGATATCAACAGAATACAGTTACTCCCAACGGGGAGAACCCTAATAATAATGCTTCAGATCAGGCTTCCATATCCTTCTACCATTATGGTCAGTTATGGTCACATGATATGACTGTACCGACCCAGACTCGGGCCGATATATTACATTGTGCATGTATATGCCCCGTCCTATACTCCAGATCCTGACCAACTCACTGATCCTGTCCTGATTGTGGTAACCTGCCTCACCAAATTTCGTCTGCAAGAACTCTTGTATGGCTTCTCGGAGCCAACTATCCCTGTTCTCCTCTATCTCTCGCATTATGGGTTCAGGCACATAAGGGTATTCATAACCATGGGATTGCCTATACCTAGCCACTATGGCTCTGTCTGCTCGGCTCAACTTGGTCAAGTTCTTCCGACCCGCCCTGCTTGGCAGCACCCAAAACTCCAGTTCTACAGGGGCAATGTCGTCATACAAAATACTAGGCCCCTTTGGCAGAATGATCTTTTGCTCTATCTCCCGGTACCGATGCTCTATTTCATCCACCACCTCCTGGGGAGTATAGGCACCTACCGCCCACCAATAATCAACTATGTCATTTCTGATGAGTACGAACCTGGTGCGGTCCATACCTTCATGGTACCCGGTGAACAGGGGTGCCCCCCCACTTGTCACGGTGCTCGTACTCTGATAAGGGGCTACCTGTGTCTACCTTCGACTCCACTTGTGATGAGACACCGGACATACTCGCTCTCTGTAGAGCGCGAGCAATCTCTCCACCCTTTGGCGTTGATGTACACCGTAGGGTTCATCTTGTTACCACTTCACTTACAGGCCCAGCCTCTGCTGTAGTGTGGGACCCTCGGGCCCTCCATCTAAACGCAGCAGAAAAAGGCACAAGGTTAGGTATACGTAATTACATTATCATACGGTATCTCCCCATCAGACCCTTCATCGCTCAATTCCCAATCCCTTACATCTCTTGAATATTTGGGGTACTTGATCAATTTATCCCCGCTAGGTCCCGGTGGTAACACTCGTGACGGGGCAGGGGCAGTGGCCGGGGCGATGGAGCTGGGGGTTTGGGCAGGGGCAATGTTCAAATCAGTGGGCAAGCGGGTAATACCGCGACCAGTGGGCATCTTCTTGGTTGCTCTCTCCGCTGAGCCCCATGATCCTCTGGAAGGACCTTGGCTACGCAGTGTGGCCATTGCAGCTGCCATTGCTGCTCTCCGTAGGGAGAACAGTGCTCCCGGGCCTCTTCTCCAGTCGGACCCAGAAGTGATGTCATCGTCGGTGCCCGCGGAATCTCCATCCGCTCCGTGGTCACGCACCGGAAGTGCGTCAAGGACAGGAAGGGGTGGTGGTGGGTCATCCGGTCCGAGGACGGGTAAGTAGGCCGCACGCCTCTCCTTCTCGTCCTCTGCAGGTTCCATCTTCGCCTGGCGGGAGTAAGGGGGTGGTGGAGTCTCCTTACCTCTCCGCTGCAGGCTGGTGATCTTTGGTTCCTCCGGAGCAGTATCAGACGCCATCTCTGTCACACTGGGAGTCACCACGGCCGTGGGACTTCTACGGGCCTCAGGCCGCACCAGCACTTGCCGTCGGAAGGTGTCCGGACTCGTCTGCTCCCTCTCTCCGGTAAGTGGACCGCCATCTTGGTTACAGCTGGGGTGGTTCGCCGGTAGGGCGCATCGCCACCGATGGGACGCCGTCTTCCTCCTCCGAAGACATTAGGATTGGATCCTCCGCAAGGAAGTCACCGGGTTCTTGGGCAGTACTGCCAGTGGGTAGTGGTACAAAACAGGCTCGCTCTGGTACCTCCACTGCGGTCGCGCTCTCCTCCGCCGATGGTTCTCTCGGCTCAGTAGCTGGCTGGGCCTTGGTTCCTACCGCATGGGTGACGCGGGGAACTAGGGCAGCCTTGTCTCTTGTCTCCGCCACCTCCGTTAGTGTTCCCCGGAGAGGCACCCCGCAGGGTCTCGATCAATGGCCATGGCTCGTTAGGCCACAGGTAGTACGTGCCACATTTAGGGCATCGTGCTTTCGTGCTTGGGACCGGTCCGGGTGTCCCGCAGTGGACACACAGGCAC
Organism: Ascaphus truei; assembly: GCF_040206685.1. NCBI lineage: Eukaryota > Metazoa > Chordata > Amphibia > Anura > Ascaphidae > Ascaphus > Ascaphus truei. Next base: position 33,562,149 of record NC_134487.1, read on the forward strand.
CGGAGGTACTCGTGGCCCTCAATCTCCCCTACCAGTAAGCCGCCTGGAAGCTGGTAAATCGTGGTGCTCAGTTCGGCCATATTTCGCTCAGGGGTGGAACAGTTCAAAGTTTCGGCTCCTCTCTCTGTGAATGTCAGACAGAAGTGAAGCTCCTCGCTCTCACTTCCTGTCCCTCCCTTCGCTGGGGAAGCCCTCTTCTGATTGGCTCTCCTTGTGCCCCCTCCCTCTGGTGGAAACAAGAGGAGGGGCACTCCTTCCTTCAGTGTGACGTGGCCTTGTCTGTTGGCCAGTCACAGCACAGGTGGGTGGGCTTTCGGCTTTCGCGCCGCTCCTTTTGCAGGGAATCTGGGTTTGGCGCCAAACCCCTGCACATCTCCCTCCACATTTCTCGCACAGTCTCTTTGCACGATTCACGTGCGCGCTCCAGGATTGGCGGGAATCGCCATTTTAGCTCGGGCTGCTAACTGCTGGGCTGTGGATGGCGCTGTGGTCGCCATTTTTAATTCTTTCTTGCTCCGCGGAGCACATGTAGTGACGGCCGCCATCTTTGATCAGCCCACCAGAATGTATATCACCGCTATTCTCAGTGTCTAGTGCAACACTCGTTCCTAGACACTGACTGTACCCACTGACACTCTCTGATGCTCTCTGCATGCTATTTCTTAGTGCTATACCCACAAATATGATGTGGCATACCCCAGGCTAGGCAGAACTCTTTCTCTGTGCACCGCACTCGCTGACGGTTCCTACAAGTGCTCTGTGGTGTGTTTTATGTGGGTGCTGGCTAGTGTACCGGGCATCTCCCTAAGTACGGGCGTCTCCTACTTTTGGCCACTCATAGTGCGGGCCCTGGGCCATGGTCCCTGGACAAAGTTAACAGGTTAACACCCCCTAGTTGCCTCACACTATCTGCCTCAAGAGACTAGAACAGCAATAGCCATACACCCATCTTACATCACCCACCTAGGGTACACAGGGCATACTTTGCGGGAGTCCACGCTCCCCTGACTACCCCTGGTATGATATGCCCTACCTTCCATAGCACTTGCACGGAAGGTGCACTTCACTCTTCCCGTTCTGCTTCGCTGAAAGCCTGACCTGTTTGGGATCTCAGCAGCGCCTTCCAAATGTAACCCATGTTCCCCCCTCCAGACACAGATCGCTATCTAGGGTGTAGTGAGGCTGGCTACGTGTACTTGGGTGGTGTGTACCTGCTTGGAACAGGAGGGCCTGAGTCTCCCGCGTTGGTGTTGGGGATAACAGGACCAGGCTTCTGGGGTAATGGCCTTCATTCTTTAGTGGTGCAGTGCCACCATTCTCTATAAGCCCCAGGGATGTGGGGTAGGACCCTTACAGAGAAAGAACCCTGGTCCCAGGGTGAATGCTCCAGATCACACACACACAGTCTCTTGGTAAAATAGAAGCCGTGTCTCTTTATTATCCTTGTACAGCTTATCCTTGGCAGCACACAGCAGCAGCACACAGCAGTTCATAAATACCCCGCACTTTAGATGTGTACAGGCCTCTTTCCTCCTCTCCTCTCCTCCAGGCTGTACTCCAGCAGGATGGCCTGGTGGGGCTGCAATACCCCTGCCTTCACCCCAGGGTAGGCCCTATGGGTGAGGCTAGATCTCTCCCCTCACCCCCTCAGCAGGGTGAGGGGCATTGGTCCACTGTAGCTCTGCTCACACTCCAAACTCTCCTCTCTCTTCTGCTCCCAGGACAGCATAGAACTAACTCCTCCAACTCCCAGGACAGACAAGAACTAACTGTCACTGACAGGAACTGGCCACTAAATAGAGTCAGCCCTGCCCCTCATGATGTCAGCAGGACCTCCCCTCTGTCTAGGCCTGCACAGAGTCAGGGGGCCCGTCCCCATCACTCCAGGCAGGGCTTGAAGGGGGGGAAACCCATGGTTACTACTGGCTCCTGCCCTTACCAGGGCTTACTCCAGTAGGAGAAGGATAAGTAGCCCGCTCTTACTTACAAGGGCTACATACACTTTGAATTACAAGATGAGAATTTATCAAACAGAGTCCAGACACAAACGTTTGAGCTATTATTTTTGGAACAGACAAAGTCAAGTGTTAAACGGAACACCTTTAATCTCAATAAACAAAAACATTCGTACAGCAAAATATACACAACAGTAATCTACACTATCAACATAGAATATAAATAATATTCTTTGAGACGTCTTATTTGGCCCATATGTCCCAGTTGTGGGTTTGTATTGGTTTGTCAGTGGATACTTGTACAGTAGGTAAGAGTTTAGCTGCTGGTAATACTTCCTCCTTTATATTGCAAATTATACAGGGGATTAACCATTAGAAACCGTGTCAGTATTCTTACAGTAGCACTTTTCATTCTTAAATTATCTTTGAGGGATTGCAGAGCAATATGTTTGCAAATTTTTTTTTGTCAAGTTATGCACACTTTGGGAGTTATTTACCAATGTCTTTAGGTTGTAAAACTGGGGCAAAATCATTGTAAAAGAATTGCACTGGATTTATTAAGTAAAATACATCAATTTGTTTCAGGGATTCTGCTTATACTGTTTCTTTTTAATTCATTTCGCACCAGATTTCCAGCTCAGAGACTTTAGTAAAATATTAATAACGTCACTTAATAACGCGCTTTTCTCCCGATGGAACACAAAGTGCTTCACAATTCTAGTTTCGTGCACAGTACACAGCGCATAGAATTTTTACAGCCACAGTCCGTGCCCAGATGAGCTTACAATCTGTTTTTGGTACCTGAGGCACACGGAGATAAAGTGACTTGCTCAAGGCCACAAGGAGCTGACACCAGAATTTGAACCAGGTTCTGTCGCTTCAAGCTCCCTCTGGAACTTTGGAGAGAGAATTTGTGGAGGGGGACTGTGGGAACAAGTCCCCACCGGAGGTAAAAAGCCATTTTTCACCCATCTTATTCACTTCAATTTCACTATATTTAATATTGCATTACATTTTTTCACTGTATATACTAAGTGGTGTGTATAGGGTCTGCCAATATCACATTAGTGCCTTTACTCACTGAGCCACTTCTTCATAGCTATGACTTCATCAGTGCCATAAGAACATGCTATATAACTACTTTTTACTGAAAATAAAAATGGCAACATTGAAACAATTGAATATTTTTAGGTTAATGATGTGATGTGAATAGTGTTCTAAAAGAAATATTGAGTGGCTAAGTGACTAAAGTGACTAACACAGTGGAATGATAACAAGAGGACTTTAAATCAATGCCCCGCCACCCCCCCCCCCCTGCAGTTAGGTGCCACATAATTCAACCTAGTTAATATGAAATTAAGATGTTATTTTATTTAATATTTTATGCTGACATAGTTAAGCATTATTTATCTGTTTCAGATTTTATTATGATTATTATAATTAATCATTAAAAAATGACCCACTAAAGTAATTGAAACAGATTTTAAAACATTAAAGCATCTTTAAAGCAGCTCTTTCTGAAACGTATTCTTACACTCCTTTTCTGTCGGTAATTTTTACATTTTTGTGGCTAGAAGAAAGGCTGCAGTTTCCTCTATAGGAAATAATGATTTAACTAAGCATTAGAGTCATAAACATTGAGTTCTAAGGACACATTTAACAAACAGGGTATTATTTTTAAGAGTACTTTGCTTTTCTTTGTCTTTCTCAAAAAGCTATTCAGGAGTGAATGCATCTTTGAAGTGGTGTGCACTAAATACCACTTTCATTCAGAAAATTACCAAAATGTTCTCTTATGCATGGTTGAATTTTTGTTCAATAGAGCTGTTAGTGTAAAAGCCATGTGCACTTACTACTTTCCGCTGATTGCATTCCCCTGATTAGCTGTAAAAGAGAACTGCCTTTTCAGTGCCCCCAGGAAAAATGTCACAAAAAGAACAATGAACTGAATGCTTGGGAAGCTATTGATTTAGCACTGTAAGTGCTATCAAGAATAACCCCCATTTCTGGCATTTTGTTACGTCTTGCCAGCTTTCCATTTTTTTGACGTATGGCATTTCACAAATGCCAATATTGCAAAAGATGTCATCTTCTGGCAAATATCCAAAGTATTGAATGTTTTTCTTGTGAGTCAGCCAACTACTAATAAGGTTAAATGGACATCAGGATGTGGCAGAAAGATACAAGTAAACACTTTAATCACACTAGCCTGTCTTGCAGCCCCTGCATGTACAAAATGTTCTACTTGAAATCTGAAGTTCTATTGATACAAGACGCAAATAATGTAATTGTGTTGTGCATACCTCACACAGGGTGGAGTGACGTGTCTCTTAATTTACGCAGTAGTAATTCTAAAGCTATGGGACTCATGCAATAAGCGCTGAAAAGCCGTTTTTTTTGCGATTTTCTCGCCAATATTGCCTCTTTGATTCAATAAGCGGCAATAAGCTCCAAAAATCGGCATTTTTTATTGCCGAATTTTTTTCCGGCTGCCTGGTGCCGATAAGCCATTTTTCGGCACTTATCGGCACTTTTTGAAACCCGCTCCATTCTAGTAGCCCCGATTAGCTTTTCGCTGCTGATCGGCACTCTAGAATTGAGATTTTTAAGGCAATCCGGCTCGCCAACTAAAGTTGGCAAGTTGCAGGGGAGAAGCATCGGCAAGGTCGACACTTAGAAAAAATCAGGCCTTTTTCCTGCCTGGGATTGATGCCGGGGTCTCCGGAGCTGATACCCATTAATACCAGCACCGGAACCCCCCGGCATGCATCCGCGGCAGAAAAATGCATTTACAGACCACTTCATTACCTTATTAGCAAATGGAAATATTCC